>NW_027421424.1:0-166632 GCF_009905375.1 Apium graveolens
ATCTATCCTCGAATCCATTCTTGCTACTTTATTAAGTCCAAGCCATAAGATCCAGTTGTATCATTCTATGCCCTTCTAATAACTTCTCAACTATCAATGTACGCAGGTACCATAACCGCACTAACAATATGACTAATATGACTAAACCGTTCATCTTTCTCAGTGCAATTTTTCAGCCCCCAGGCCTCCACAACAAACCTGTGATATGAACATATAGTCACACAATATCCAAAAATGTAAAACAAAGATGAGCACAGAATAATCCGATTCTTAAAATTATGTCAGCAATTAGATGATGAAATAAAAATTGACTAAAATTAAAATCATTGCACTTGTAATTCTTAAATAATCTATAAAATGACTTGGTTTGTAATATTTGCATTGTATCTACAAATAATGGTTTCAACATGTTTCTACTTTCTATGCATCTCACAAAGAATACATAATGAAACAAAAAATTTTTCAGTGTTTTGCTTAAGCTGCATAAAAGAATAAAGCATTTAACTTGTTGTTGTTGCAAGGGGAGTGTGCCTTGCTATTATGTTCTCAAGTCTTTCCTCGAATATTTGATCAAGTGATGCCTGAGACCACATAAAAGTTTAATGGAACGAGTACAAAATCTCATGTTCAATTTGTTTCACCTTTTTGGCTCTCATTACATAAGCAACTCATGACTTATTCTTTATATATAAAAATAATATATAAGACTCTATGTTAGAAGGGTTAGGAGGGTCAGATATATTTCAACATATAAAGTGAATTCAACAATTATTGTAGTTTGCTGGAATCAAGAATATATGATCACATTTTCTGTAATACAACTTATGTATTATAGCCACTATCAGATATTGTGGCTTATGAATTTTTGCACATAAAATTATATAATAACGTTATGTTAAATCTTAAAAATATATAAAACACTTTCCAAGATAATCAAAAATTAATAACTTTCCGTTCTTTGAGAACAACTTTGTCATCAATATCACCAACACCAAGAAAATGCTTGATGTACCAATGGATCATTTAGAGCAGACCTTCACCCTTAATGATATATAATTATATCGCTAAATGGTAAGGTTTTCTCCAAAAACTTTATCAATATATCCCCAATTTATTTAAGTTCCTCTATAAGAGAATGGTAATGTGTGATATGATAGCTGAGTAATGGTATTTGATTTCTTAAACCTTAAATCTAATAAACATGGTTAACAATATGGAAATTAAAATTAATCTAAATTTAAAATAAATAAGAAAATAGTAGAGATGATAGAAACATTATAATTTTCCTGGTATGCTGGTGGATTATAGAGTGTTGTATACATGTATTTCTGAATACATGGAGGCTCTAATTTTTTATAATGTATTACTTTGCAATGCAGAAATTTGATCAAAATTAAAGAGTGGTTATTAATTAGAGAGACACATTGTGTTCAATTTTGTTACTTACACATATTTTTCAACAAATCAATTCTATGTTAAAATCCTTTTTATCCATATAATTAACAAATTAAGTGCTACTGGCGGATACTTGAATCTGGAACATGGTGAAAAGGAGAAAATAAAGTGTACCAAAGTGGTTTAAGTTGTAAAAGAGAACTTTAATCGTTGTATCAATAAATCTCCATTCCAACCTATCTAATGCCATAAAATATCAATTCTTAACCCAGCCACGCCCTTTTTTCCCTTGTGACTTCAAATGCAATCACTGTATTATGAACTAATAGCCTCCCTTCATTAAAAGCACTCTGTTTGTTAGGCACTGTCTAGATTAAACATAGTTTGAACTTATTCACCACCACCTTCGACAGTATGCGCATCAGAACATTATAAAGATAGATAGGTCGAAGATCTTCCATATGTTTCAGTTGTTTAACCTTAGGAATAAGACATACAAGCCTACGATTTAGTTCCCTTGGCCCATGTGGTGTATCAAAGAAAATCTGACAAAATAGAACAACATACCTTTTAAAAATATTTCAATACGTTTGAAAAATGCTGGGTTCGACCTATGTGGATCTAGTGACTTATATTGATGCATGAAAAAGACTACATTCTTAACTTCCTCCTCCCTAATAGGTAACATGACCTAGTGATTGTGAAATAATAATTAAAAAAAGTTTACAAAAAGGGTAAAATTTGACACGACCTTAATCTAATAACCATATATCAAACAAAACGGTAAAATTTAACATAAATTTAAACAACTTACCTGAGCAAAAACAAAACAATGTAAAGCCATAGGGAAAAACATATGTGTGTGTACTATCCAACTAAATCATAGTGGAAGACATATAGATGTGGAGTCCATAACAAGGAATGTCATATATGCATATCCCATAATTACAATATACATGTTTGTCTTGTCGTGGTTTCGGTATTTTTGTTTATAACTATGAGAAAAAGCAAAAGCGACCAAATCAAGATGTTCCTCCAAGACTCTGATGTTTTACCTTGAGGAGAAGATGTTTTTTTATGAGTCGATTTGATCCAAGTTTGTGAAGAAACCACCCTACAAAGAGAAAGTCACGTACCGGGTTTTGTAATAACAATCTGAGAATCTCAGATTGTAATTTAATTTAATTCCTTATCACCAAATGATAAGGATTGTAAAAAAAAGCACAAAATGTTTTACCTATCCAAGGGAATCCATGTTATAAAAGATGGCAACCTTTCCACTTTTGCTAACTTGATACATTTCCCTGTAGTAGGTAGCAAGGTCATAGTTGTAGATCAATGTCCTCCACCAATACTATAGATGTTTTTTTCTTCGTTATTTGTATTAATAACATATCGCCTCTCCGTCCTTGAACTATTGTTGTTATCGACACTTGTGGTATCTCTTCTTTCAAGACATTTGTTCTCACTTCCCGTAGCTCGGGTCATCTTCTCACAATTTTCTTTTATCTTTTTCTAAAATGAAACGAGTAAAAAAAATTATAAGATGTGAATTATATAACACTTGCTTAATTGATTCTTAATAAACATTATACAAACACCTTTATATGACCTAGGCGATTGGACACAAGTTTTTTATTTAACGATTCAATATATAATAAAACATCTGAAAGTATTGAATTTCTTCTTTGTAGTACTTCATTCTATAAAGATTAACAAACTATCAGAAGACCGAGTAAACAAAAAGTCCAAAATACAAATTCTACTATTACAACCACAAGTGATACCTTAAAATTTCATACCACTGTCATTCCAAACAATTCCCAATACAACTCAGAACTGATAATAAGACACGATTGACACATAAACATGATTTAATAAAGATCTCAAACACAAAATAACATAGAAAGAGAAAAGCAAGGAGGTAAATTAAACAATAATTAACAATAATCGACCAAACTTAATCTTCTACTAAATTAAATTTAGTGAATTGAAAGAACTTTAGGAAAGATGATTTGGGGAAAAAATACATTCCGTTCAAGGTTTAATCTTTTCCGAGATTTAATCTTCTTGGAGCTTTAGTCTTTACAAAGATTTAATATTCAGTGTTTGAGAGAAATATTTCAGCAAAGATTTAATCTTTTTCCGCAGTGAAGATTGTTTGACAGTCCGTGTTTTTTTATATTATTTAATTGACAGCCGGGAATACAATTTCAGCAAGCCCGCTCACAAGTTTTGAACAAGACCGCCTAACTTTTGGGCCCAAATCTCTGATCTACTGTAACGATTATATAATGTATTGCAATAACATATATTTGTAACTACCTCGAAATTTTGCTGATTCAGTTGCAATGTTTTTAAAATCCCTTGCAATAGACATGAAATCACCTTTCAACCACAACATTTTTTAGATAGTTTTTAGAAATCTGGTTGCGAAAGTAATTCTATGGTATAGTGAACTAAACCTTGTATAACCATTATTCTTTAATACCTGATTCTCCTACAGGCTGGAAGCTATTCCTCATACATACCCTGATATACTCTGGTGATATTTATGAATTGCTTTATGCTCTGAAATAAATGTTTTATCAACGTTAATTATGATTCTGTTTTATTGAATTACAATATTTATCATGTTGAATTGTTATAGAATTAGATAGCGTTCTAAATATGGAACATATTCGTGGTCAGACCAGATTGGTGGTCATATTAGGCCAATGTGTGCCTTGGATCCAGTATAGAGAATAGAGTTGTGTGCCTTAATCGGGTTAGTGTGTCACTGATCAGCAGCCTAACCTTGGTTTTAAACTTAAAAATGAATATCCAATTCTAATAATTGCTTAACAAGGAACTTGATTCCTATGAATCATTTCAATTGATCATTGTTTACACTCAGTTATTGTTATATATTATAACTTGCTGAGCTAGTTAGCTCACCCTTGTGAATCTATTTACGTTATTCTATAGTTAAAATGGAAATTATTGGTAATGAGGACCCCCCAGTCCAGTATACGATCTAAGATTCCAGGTTGAGTTGGATCGAGCTAGTTTGAGTTATGCAAGTTTCTAAGAATGATTTCATTTTCAGTTGTAAGTTAAACTAGTTCGGATTTGGTATGACGTAATAAAAGTCAAGGTTGTGGCTGGTTTTCATACTTTAACCTGTTGTGCCTGTGCTTGCATAAATAACGGTAATTGCATATAATATTTCATATACAGGTTTATATAATATATGTGTTGTGAACCCCAAACTTCTTACCTGGGTTTGGAGGACGTCACAACCACCATCTCTGAAGCTAAATCAACTCATAATATTACCTAATATACAACCAGTGCTACCCCTAAAGCTACTAGAAATGCTACCATAAATTGCCACTACTAAGACTAACCAATATAACATCAATGCTACCACCTGTAATACCATAATTAAACTGGCCATAAATGGAACTGCTTAAGGTAGCACGAAGTTCAAAACCAACACCAATAATACCACTACCAATTCTCCTGCAAAGATTACCCCTTTCAATGCTACCAATTGCACTAATAAGAGCACCAGGACCAATGGCACCATCAATGCCAGCAAATCCACTACTAATATTATCGTTTCTGGTACCACCAATGTATCCACTAAAGATGCTAGTCATGCTGCCACCAATCCCACTATTAAAACTACCCAATATACCACCAATGCTACTATCACTTATGCCATTATTAAAATTACCACCAATGATACTCCTTAAGTTAACACGAACTTCACCACCAACAATCCCACCACCAATTCCACTCCTAAGATTACGACTACTAGTGCCACCAACTGGACTAGTAAAATTACCATCACCAGTGACACCGCCAACAATATTACTACTGGAATCAAGAAAAACCACAACTCTATACTTTTCAAATAGTTACGGATCTATAGAAGTTACTAAGCAACATGTTCTAGTGAGGCTGAAAATGGTGACCCTACCAATTCATGTATTGAAAATATAAGTTCTTCCAACACTAAAAAATTTCCCAAACAAAGGCTACATCTCTATCAAGTAAGAAATCTCATTTTCAACCATGTGTGTTGTGAAATGAAGTTAAAAAGTGATGGGGCTTCGTGAGATGGGAAACTCCTAATATAAGTAAACTTCGTGTTTAATTAGGTCAACAAAGAGTAATTTAGAGTTGTTTGTCTTATATACATTAGAAAAAAAATACACCCCACATAGATCCACTTGTACTATCTATATTTATATTAATATATATATTGGCATGGTAAAAGTTAAAGAATAATAAAGAAACCTGACACCGTACATTGATGAAGAGAAAGGGAAGGCACTTGGAGCATTTTCTTCATTTTTGGAACTTGTTGCAAGTAGCAAGAAAAATATAATTCCTGTGAAAATATCTCTAAAGTAAGGTTATACATAAACAAAATAAATTTAATAGTATAATTCAACAAATATGAACATAAAATAAAAATAATGTGTGGGCTTCTTTTTTATAAATTTTCATTTTTTTCATATATCATGTATTTGATTATTTATGAGGAACAAAAAAAAATGACTACAAATGTAATTGTTTTTTTTTCTAACCTTGACATATAATCTTGAAAGGATAATTCTTGACATAAAGGTCATGTAAAAACAAATACAAGTGACATTCCATGTAAATCTACATACATATATACAAGGAAAATGGGATACTACTATTTTAGTGTTTGATTTCTACCAAAAGTTTGTGCAAATAACACATATGAAAAGAAAATGAAGAATGAGGGAAATATAAATTATTACCTTAACTTTGTTAAACAACATCAATTCATGATAACCTGTAAACCTTATCCACTTAGTCCTCCACCAATTCATTTGATTAGTCCTCCACCAATTCATTTGGAAATGTGTTTAACTTTAGAGAACCAAAACATTCTTTCATAGAAATACAAATAACTCCAAAACAATTTCATAGCCATGTACGAATTCATTTTGTTTGTAAGGCGGCGGGCTTGTGCTCATATTAGGGTTTTACCTACCTTTTTAATATCTTATATTTTGTATATCGGGTTTCAATGGGCCCAATTTATTTTAAATTGTTTTTTTATCTTAATATCGAAATAATTTTTTTGATAGTTTTATTTTTCATCCAATTTTTACACTAAAATATTTTGGGATAAAATTCTAAATCGGAAAAAATTCTACACATCTTTAATATATTTAAAGAAAATTTAACAAATGTACATTATTTTTCGAAGAAATGAAAAGTAATAAAATTAAGTTTTTTACATATATCTAATTCGGATGGGTTGTAATTTGCGCCATTCTTGGGCCTCAAAATTTTGTATAAAATCCAAATTCATTAGTTTTTTAGAAAAATCGATTTGATCCAAATTCTAAATATGTAAATTTATTAAGCCACCCTTAACACTATTTAATATATCTTTACTCAAATTATTAAATATTTGTCTTTTAAGTTGAAATGAACATTTATCTTTTTTAGTTGAAATAAATTAGTCAATTAAATTATAATTATTATGTTCCCAGTGTGGCTTATAGGCTTTCTATTCTACCAAAATTTTATTTTTGTTTGCTAATACAACCTATAATATTTCTCACTTTGTAAGTCAAGAGTTATTATTACTATTTAAACAAGCAAAATAACTTCTAATTGGATTTATATTCTTGAACCTAGATAATCCATCAAAAACTAACAATTCATATTTTCAATAGAATTACTCAGACCAAAATTCAAGACTTGTTCCACTAAAACCAAGTCCTAACAACACTTTAAATACTCATTTAAATTTGATAAAATTTATATAAAAATAAGTCAAAAAAAAGATGCAAATCAATGCAAGAAGCAGTGTTTAAGATATAGTAAGTCTACTATAGACCACGGTAGATGAAGCATGTTTTTTACATAGTATTTAGCATAAAATGATTTAGAAATAATAGTTGGTGCCATCACTATTGGGGAATTCAGAGGATGGAATCATTGCCATGTTGTTCTCCAAGTATGCAGAAGGAGCAGTAACCCCACTTCCAAGTTGTACCAAGTAACCAACATCCTTAAGAATCATCTCCATACCAGTAAGACAACCTATCACTTGCAACTACAAAAAACACCCCTAAGTTTATAGTAGAATATTTATAAATATTTCATTGTTTTTCGAAACGGTTAGTAAGAGGTAAATAGAGAGAAAATATTTATAACTTCTCTAGTTTATGAGTGATTGTGTGGTCTTAGCAAAAGGAAGTAGATACAAGGTTATGGCTCATATTATGAATTTGACATAGTTTTGTTAAAGCTTCTCAAAGAGAATTGATGAACTAACATATTTTACTATTAATCTTGTCTCTGGTCAATATGTAGATGCAACAAAATCTATAACATTGAATATAAGAAATGACAATATACCTCATTTAGATTTCTCACATGATCTATCCTTGAATCCTTTCATGCTACTTTATTAAGTCCAAGCCATAAGATCCAGTTGTATCATTCTATGCCCTTCTAATAACTTCTCAACTATAAATGTAAGCAGGTACCCGCAGTAACAATATGACTAATATGACTAAACTGTTCATCTTTCTCACTGCAGTTTTTCAGCCCTAGGCCTCCACAACAAACGTGTGATATGAACATATAGTCACACAATATCCAAAAATGTAAAATAGAGATGAGCACAGAGATTTAGTGTTTGACTGAGTTTTTCAAATACATAACTACACCTATTATTAAATTCTAGTGATAAAGTAACTATATATCTTAAATTTAAAAATTATGCACATATTAAATTAAAACAATTTTTTTAACCTTACTTAAATATTTTAGATAACTAGAAATGTTTATTTTTATATAAAAAGATGCTCTTTAGATTTAATAACAAATCATATATAATAAAATATTATTTTCCTTATATAACCAAATAATTAAAAAATGCAAAAAATGTATATATATATAAAATTACAAAAATCATGGTATTATATTCTTACCCTCCTTAAAAAAAATTAGGTCCCCAAATTTAAACATAACCAAAAACATTTAAAGATACCAAAAATATTTCTGCATCGAGAAACGTCAGAAAATATTTAACCAAAAAAAAATAAAGTAGTTTTTTTGGAAACAGAAATAACTAAACTCATAACTGGTTAAGCCTAAAAGGGCAGTCTAAAGAAGCTAACCTAGGCTCTGAATACCAACTGTAATACCCCAACTTTTCACAAAATAGTTATACTTAAATATTTCAGCTAAAACTCCAAATAAATCCATAATAAGAATAAGTTTCTAGTTTTTCATAAATTTCTAAAATCGCAGACAGAAATAAATCATGTAAGCTGAAAATAAAGCAAATCTTGGGAGAGGCAGCTCCAATACAAACATAATCACTAAAATATTGTTCCAAAGCATCCACCTTTAAGATGTTGCAAAAGCTAAGCACCTGAAAATTTGTGAGTAATGAGCAAGAGCCCAGCCAAGAAAAGTTCTACACTAGTGGATCAAGTATCATAATTTATAAAATAAAAATCATTTTCCAAAATCATATGACATAAGATATAAAATTCCACAGCTCGCTAAGGCCACAAATACCTGGTGACACACTATCAAAACTTCATAATTTCTGTGAATAATGGGCCCTTTAATGAGAGAGTGTGCTATCCCGAAGCCATCATAAGTAGCAGTCCCTAGTAAGGTATCAAAAACGCTAGTTCATTCTTATTGTAAAACAGGGTACTTGATCCATAAATTTTAAAACAAAAGAAGTGCAAAATATTTAAAAGATTTTAAATTAATAAAGTGTGAAGAGTTAACATACGTTAATAACAATATCTGCCAAATTATGTTGCCAAAATGAAGCTAACATACACACATACACTTAATATAATAATCAGAATGTTAACATGTACATCCCACTAAGCTAACCACACTTTAACTTTATAAAGCTTAACTCATAATAACAATTAAAATGTCATTACAAGTAACAAATAAATCATATTCACATATAAATACGACCATTCTCATATAATAGTTCAAAATAGTGTACCGACAAATAAAAAAACTCAACACTTAAATACATTATATATAATAATAATAAATCAATTATATATAACTATTTAAATTCAGAATAAAATAGATGTACATTTAATATTTACTATCTATATAATCCTTAAAATAAAGTAACAAAGATAAATAAAATAGGTAACATATGCTATGATTATGAAAGTGGACAAAATATAAATAGTGGTGTATAAAATTTTCATAACCTTACCTGTGAAAATATCATTATACAAATAAGTATAATCACTTTAATACAGAGCATATATTTAATTGGTGCACTAATCTAAATGCATATCTAAATCAACATATATTAACATATAACATATGAATTATTATGCATGCACAAAACACATATTATAAACATAAATTTCATGCATTAAATATTTACAAAAAAAAATGGTTATTATTAACTAAAACATTTAATAATCAACATCAAATTAAATGATTAAATTAAGTAAACTATAATGTTATACAATAACCATGGAACTAAATAAAAAAAAAATAATAACAAGTGAATTAGAATAATGATACATAAGTTCACAAAAATGTAATTTAATTATATATATATATATAGAAGTATGCAATAAACATGTAAATACATAAATAAAAATATATTAAATACAACATACCTGAAAAGAGAAGATGTTATACAGACATAAAATGATATGCTAATAGCCTATTTATACATTGGTTTGACTGAGTTTTTCAAATACACATAACACGTACTAATAAATATTACACAACCATAACTACACCTATTATTAAATTCTAGTGATAAAATAAATATATATTAAATTAAAATTATGCACATATAAATTAAAAAAAAAATTAACCTTACTTAAATATTTATATAACTAGAAATGTTTATTTTTAATATAAAATTTGCGTCTTTAGATGTAATAACAAATCTATATAATAAAATATTATTTTTCTTATATAACCAAATAATTAAAAATGCAAAAAATGTATATATATATATATATAATTACAAAAATCATGGTTATTACAAAATTGATCATGGTAATGATGAAGATATCCTACAAATTGATGCTCTTTTACTTAAAAAGTTTAGAAATATGGGCTATATAGACTTCAAAAAAAATGTTTTTGAAAAAAAGGCTCTACTTCCTCCAACTTTATTTTGATAAGAGGAATTAAAGAAAGAATTATGGCAAGGAGTCAAGGTATGGGAAAATTACAAGTCAAAGATCAAGTGCTATAATTGTGATGAAGTCAGACACTTTGCTGCTCATTCAGAAAGCCAAACGCTAAGAAGAAGCAAGCCTTGATCAGCAAGAAGAAGAATTGAAGCAAGTTTTGACCAGAAGAACAATTGGGATGATACAATACAAGAGTACAAACTATGCTCACAAAAAATTGCATAATGTTCTATTATAAAGGGCTTTTCTTAATTTTAGGTAAAAGTTACAAATAAACTAATGGAGATTAAATAATTTAAACATGTATATTTTATTTTATGGAATGATATTATCTTTTTAAACTAACACTGTTGAACAATCAACTTTTGGAAATTTATATGAATTATTCATAGTAAAGTCAATATTTATTTAAATTGAAATGATATCAATAGTGTAATTTTTTTTTCTGATTTTCTTGCTAATAAAATATGTTAAACACATTATTGAGACGTCATTTTAAGGATAAAATAAAGAACATGAACTCATAAATTGTTATGATAAAAACAAACACATTATTCTCAAATCTACTTACTCAAATTTACAAGGAAAATACAATATTGTAAAAATAAAACTTAAATAATCATCATAAACATATTTATGTCAAGATAAAATATGTAAATATGGTTAATCTGAATTATAAAGTAACTTATATAAAATATGTAAATGTCAAGATTAATGAATACTGATATGTCTTTTCTAAAAAAATACACAACATAATAAATGAATAAGAAAATAATTTATATACTGAATATGAAAAAAAAATATGTTTTATCTTTATCGTCTCCCCAACAACACCTATTATTTTACAAAAAATATAAATTTAAACAATTCGATAAAAATAATGAACAATTATCCGGTATCCAATTAAAGTCCAATTATATAACAGCTAAATCGACTAATTATTATTGAATGAATATATGTAAATAAGGTACTTAATATTGATAAATGATATATAAAAATACATTATATTAGTGTCAAATATAAACCATAAAAAATTTGAAAAACTTGTCTGATTCAAGAAAGTCATATTTAAAAAGGCCCCAAGCTGCTTGAACATCTATTTATTATAAAACCTTTGCTTCTCTCCTAAAGAGAAAAACTTGGATTTACACAAATTTGGAATTTTAAAAATATCGAAAAAAAATTTGATAGTTTTATTTTTCATCCAATTTTGTACACTAAAATATTTTGGGATAAATTCTAAATGGGAAACAATTTTACACATCTTAATATATTAAAAGAAAATTTAACAAATGTACATTATTTTTTGAAGAAATGAAAAGTAATAAAATTAAGTTTTTTACATATATCTAATTCGGAAGTGCTATAATTTGCGCCATTCTTGGCCCTCAAAATTTGTATAAAAATCCAAATTCTATAGTTTTTTAGAAAATTGATTTGATCCAAATTCTAAATATGTAAATTAATAAAGCCACCCTTAACACTATTTAATTTATCTTTATTAAAATTATTAAATATTTATCTTTTAAGTTTAAATGAACATTATCTTTTTTAATTGAAATAAATTAGTCAATTAAATTATAATTATTATGTTCCCACTATGGCTTATTGACTTTCTATTCTACCAAAATTTATTTTTGTTTGCTAATAGAACCTATAATATTTCTCACTTGTAAGTCAAGAGTTATTATTGGTATTTAAGCAACAAAATAACTTTTAATTGGATTTATCTTCTTGTACCTAGATAATCCATCAAGAAACTAACAATTCATGTTTTCAATAGAATTGGTGGGACCAAAATTCAAGACTTGTTCCACTAAAACCAAGTCCTAACAACACTTTAAATACTCATTTAAATTTGATAAAATTTACATAAAAATAAGTCAACAAGAAACATGCAATCAATACAAGAAGCAGTGTTTAAGATATAGCAAGTCTACTATAGACCACCCCACATGAAGCATGTTTTTTACATAGTATTTAGCATAAAATGATTTAGAAATAGTAATAGTTGCTGCAATCACTAATGGGGAATTCAGAGGATTCAATTATTGGCATGTTGTTCTCCAAGTATGCAAGAGCAGCAACCCACTTCCAGTTGTACCAAGTAACCCAACATCCTTAAGAATCATCTCCATACTAGTAAGACAGCCTATCACTTGCAACTACAAAAAACACCGGTAAGTTTATAGTAGAATATTTATAAATATTTCATTGTTTTTCGAAATGGTTAGTAACAGGTAAATAGTGAGAAAATATTTATAACTTGTCTCGTTTATGAGTGATTGTGTAGTCTTAGCAAAAGGAAGTAGGGTACAAGGTTATGGCTCATATTATGGATTTGACATAGTTTGTTAAAGCTTCTCAAAGAGAATTGAGGAACTAACATATTTTACTATTAATCTTGTCTCTGGTCAATATGTAGATGCAACAAAATCTATAACATTGAATATATGAAATGACAATATACCTTATTTAGATTTCTCACATGATCTATCCTCGAATCCTTTCATGCTACTTTATTAAGTCCAAGCCATAAGATCCAGTTGTATCATTTTATGCCCTTCTAATAACTTCTCAACTATCAATGTAAGCAGGTACCATAACCGCAGTAACAATATGACTAATATGACTAAAGCGTTCATCTTTCTCAGTGCAGTTTTTCAGCCCCCAGGCCTCCACAACAAACCTGTGATATGAACATATAGTCACACAATATCCAAAAATGTAAAATAGAGATGAGCACAGAATAATCCGATTCTTAAAATTCTGTAAGCAATTAGATGATGAAATAAAAATCGACTACAATTAAAATCATTGCACTTGTAATTCTTAAATCATCTATAAACTGAACTGGTTTGTAATATTTACATTGTATCTACAAATAATTGTTTTAACATGTTTCCACTTTCTATGCATCTCACAAAGAATACATAATCAAACAAAAAATATTTTCAGTGTGCCTTACTATTACGTTATCAAGTCTTTCCTCGAATATTAGATCAAGTGATGCCTGAGACCAGATAAAAGTTGAATGGAACGAGTACAAAATCTCGTGTTCAATTTGTTTCACCTATTTGGCTCTCATTACATAAGCAACTCATGACTTCTTGTTTATATATAAAAATAATATATAAGACTCTGTGTTAGGAGGGTTAGGAGGGTCAGATATATTTCAACATATAAAGTGAATTCAATAATTATTGTAGTTTGCTAGAATCAAGAATATATGATCACATTTGTATAATACAACTTATGTATTATAGCCACTATCAGATATTGTGGCTTATGAATTTTTGCACATAAAATTATATAATAACGCTATGTTAAATCGTAGAAATATATAAAAACACTTTCCAAGATAATCAAAATTAATAACTATCCGTTCTTTGAGAACAACTTTGTCATCAATATCACCAACACCAAAAAAATGCTTGATGTACCAATGAATCATCATTCTTTGGAGCAGACCTTGACGCTTAATGATATATAATGATATGGCTACATGGTAAGGTTTTCTCCAAAAACTTTATCAAAATATCCACAATTTATTTAAGTTCCTCCTTAAGAGAATGGTAATGTGTGATATGATAGCTGAGTAATGGTATTTGATTTCTTAAACCTTAAATCTAATAAATATGGTTAACAATATGGAAATTAAAATTAATTTAAATTTAAAATAAATAAGAAAATAGTAGAGATGATAGAAACATTACAATTTTCCTGGTATTTTAGTGGATTATAGAGTGTTGTATACATGTATGTCTCAATACATGGAGGCTCTAATTTTTTATAATGTAGTACTTTGCAATGGAGAAATTTGATCAAAATTAAAGAGTGGTTATTAATTAGAGAGACACATTGTGTTCAATTTAGTTTTACTTACACATATTTCTCAACAAATCAATTCTATGTTAAAATCCTTTTTATCCATATAATTAACAAATTGAGTTCTAGTGGGGGATACTTGAATCTGGTACATGGTAAAAAGGAGAAAATAAAGTGTACCAAAGTTTTTTAAGTTGTAAAAGAGAACTTTAATCGTTATATCAATAAATATCCATTCCAACCTATCTTATGCCTTAAAATATAAATTCTTAACCTAGCCAGGCCCTTTTTTCCCTTGTGACTTCAAAGCAATCATTGTATTATGAGCTAATAGCCTCCCTTCATTAAAAACACTCTGTTTGTTAGACACTATCTAGATTAAACATAGTTTAAACTTATTCACCACCACCTTCGACGGTATGCGCATCACAACATTATAAAAATAGATAGGTCGAAGATCTTCCATATGTTTCAGTTGTTTAACCTTAGGAATAAGACATGCAAGCCTACGATTTAGTTCCCTTGGCCCATGTCGTGTATCAAAGAAAATATGACAAAATAGAACAACATATCTTTTAAAAATATTTCAATACGTATGAAAAATGCCGGGTTCGACCCATGTGGATCTAGTGAGTTGTATTGATGCATGAACAAGACTACATTCTTAACTTCCTCCTCCCTAATAGGTACTATGACGTACTGATTGTGAAATAATAATTAAAAAAAGTTTGCAAAAAGGGTAAAATTTGACACGACCTTAATCGAATAACCATATATCAAACAAAACGGTAAAATATGACAGAAATTTAAACAACTTACCCGAGCAGAAACAAAACCATGTAAAGCCATAGGAAAAAACATATGTGTGTGTACTATCCAACTAAATCATAGTGGAAGACATATAGATATGGAGGCCATAACAAGGAATATCACATATGCATGTCCCATAATTACAATATACCTGTTTATCTTGTCGTGGTTTCGATATTTTTATTTATAACTATGAGCCAAAGCCAAAGCGACCAAATCGAAATGTTCCTCCAGACTCTGATATTTTACTTTGAGCAGAAGATGCTTTTTTGATGAGTCGATTTGATCCATGTTTGTGGAGAAACCACCCTGCAAAGAGAAAGTCAGGTACCGAGATTTGTAAATAACAATCTGAGAATCTCAGATTGAAATTTAATTTAATTGCTTATCACCAAATGATAAGGAGTTGATAAAAAAGAGCACAAAATATTTTACCTATCCAAGGGAATCCATGTTATAAAAGATGGCAACCTTTCCACTTTTGCTAACTTGATACATTTCCCTGTAGTAGGTAGCAAGGTCATAGTTGCAGATCAATGTCCTCCACCAATACTATAGATGTCATTTTCTTCGTTATTTGTATTAATAACATATCGCCTCTCCAACCTTGAACTATTCTTGTTATCGACACTTGTTGTATCTCTTCTTTCAAGACATTTGTTCTCACTTCCCGTAGCTCGGGTCATCTTCTCACAATTTTCTTTTATCTTTTTCTAAAATGAAAATAGTAAAAAAAATTATAAGATGTGAATTATAATAACACTTGCTTAATTGATTCTTAATAAACAATTATACAAATACCTTTATATGACCTAGGCGATTGGACACAAGTTTTTTATTTAACGAGTCAATATATAATAAAACATCTGAAATTTCTTCTTTGTAGTACTTCATTCTATAAAGATTAACAAACTATTAGAACATGGAACAAACAAAAAGTCCAAAAAACAAATTCTACTTTTTCAACGACAAGTGATACCTTACAATTTCATACAACTGTCATTTCAAACAAATCCCATTACAACTCAGAACTGATAATAAGACACGATTGACACATAAATATAATTTAATAAAAAAACCCCTAATTAACAAATAGTGTAACATCCATAAAAGATCCCAAACACAAAATAACATAGAAACATGAAAGCAAGGAGGTAAATTAAACAATAATTAACAATAATCAACCAAATTTAATCTTCTCCTAAATCAAATTTAGTGAATTTAGTCTGTGTTTTTTTTGTTTATTTAATAGACAGCCGGGAAAATAATTTCAGCAAGCCCGCTCACAAGTTTTGAACAAGACAGCCTAGCTTTTCGGCCCAAATCTCTGATCTACTGTAACGATTATATAATGTATTGCAATAACATGTATTTGTAACGACCTCGAAATTTTGTTGATTCAGTTGCAATGTTTTTAAAATCCCTTGCAATAGACATGAAATCACCTTTCACCAGCAACGTTTTTTGGATGGTTTTAAAATATGGTTGCGAAAGCAATTCTATGGTATAGTGAACTAAACCTTGTATAACCATTATTCATCTAATACTTGATACTCCTACAGGCTGGAAGTTATTCCTCATACATACCCTGATATACTCTGGTGATATTTATGAATTAGTTTATGCCCCGAAATAAATGTTCTTTCAATTTTAATTATGATTCTGTTTTATTGAATTATAATATTTATCATGTTGAATTGTTATAGAATTGGATAGGTTTCTAAATATGGCACAGATTCGTGGTCAGACCAGATTGGTGGTCATATTAGGCCAATGTGTGCCTTGGATCCAGTATAGAGAACAGAGATGTGTGCCTTAATCCGGTTAGTGTGTCACTGATCAGCAACCTAACCTTGGTTTTAAACTTAAAAATGAATATCCAATTCTAATAATTGCTTAACAAGGAACTAGATTCCTATGAATCATTTCAATTGATCTTTGTTAACACCCGGTTATTATTATTATAACTTCCTGAGCTAGTTAGCTAACCCTTGTGAATCTGTTTAAGTCATTCTACAGTTAAAATAGAAATTATTGGTAACGAGGATCCCCAATCCAGTATGCGATCTAGGATTCCCGGTTAAGTTGGATCGAGCTAGTTTGAGTTATGCAAGTTTGTAAGAATAATTTCATTTTCATTTGTAAGTTAAACTAGTTGGGATTTGGTACGACGTAATAAAAGTCAAGGTTGTGGTTGGTTTCTCATACTTTAACCTATTGTGATCCGTGGTTGCGTAAATAAGGGTAATTGCATATAATATTTCATATACAGGTTTATATAATATGTGTGTTGTGAACCCCAAACTTCTGATTCGGGTTTGGAGGGCGTCACAACCACCCTCTCTGAAGCTAAATCAACTACTAATATTACTTAATATACAACCAGTACTACCACTAAAATTACCAACAATGCTACCATAAATTGCCACTACTAAGATTAACCAATATAACATCAATGCTACCACCTGTAATATCATAATTAAACTGGCCATAAATGGAACTACTTAAGCTAGCACGAACTTCAACACCAACACTAATAATACCACCACTAAGCTACCAATACGACAACTAAGCTACCACCAATGCCACCACCAATGCCACTACTAAGACTAACCAATATAACATCAATGCTACCACCTGTAATACTATAATTAAACTTGCCATAAATGGAACTGCTTAAGCTAGCACGAACTTCAACACCAACACCAATAATACCACCACCAATTCTCCTGCAAAGATTACCGCTTTCAATGCCACCAATTGCACTAATAAGAGCACCAAGACCAATGGCACCATCAATGCCAGCAAATCCACTACTAATATTATCGTTTCTGGTACCACCAATGTAACCACTAAAGATGCTAGTCATGCTGCCACCAATCCCACTATTAAAACTACCCAATATACAACCAATGATACTACCACTTATGTCATTATTAAATTGACCACCAATGATACTCCTTAAGTTAGCATGAACTTTACCATCAACAATCCCACCACCAATTCCACTCCTAAGATTACGACTACTAGTGCCACCAATTGGACTAGTAAAATTACCACCATCAGTGACACCGCCAACAATATTACTACTGGATTAAAGAATAATCATAACTCTATACTTTTCAAATAGTTACAGATCTATAGAAGTTACTAAGCAACGGGTTCTAGTGAGGGTGAAAATGGTGACCCTACCAATTCATGTATTGAAAATATAAGTTCTTCCAACACTAAAAAATTTCCCAAACAAAGGCTACATCTCTATCAAGTAAGAAATCTCATTTTCAACCATGTGTGTTATGAAATGAAGTTAAAAAGTGATGGGGCTTCGTGAGATGGGAACCTCCTTATATAAGTAAACTTCGTGTTTTATTAGGTCAATAAAGAGTAATTTAGAGTTGTTTGTCTTATATACATTAGAAAAAAAATACACCCCACATAGATCCACTTGTACTATCTGCCTTTATATTAAGAATATATATTGGCATGGTAAAAGTTAAAGAATAATAAATAAACCTGACACCGTACATTGATGAAGAGAAAGGGAAGGCATTTGGAGCATTTTCTTCATTGTTTTTGGAACTTGTTGCAAGTAGCAAGAAAAATATAATTCCTGTGAAAATGTCTCTAAAGTAAGGTCATACATAAACATAAAATAAATTTAATAGTATAATTCAACAAATATGAACATAAAATATAAATAATTCGTGGGCTTCTTTTCTATAAATTTTCATTTTTTACATATATCATGTATTTGATTATTTATGAGGAACAAAAAAAATTACGACAAATGTAACTGTTTTTTTCTAACCTTGACATATAATCTTAAAAGGATAATTCTTGACATAGAGGTCATGTAAAAACAAATACAAGTGACTGTAAATCTACATACATATATACAAGGAAAATGGGATACTTATTTTAGTGTTTGATTTCTACCAAAAGTTTGTGCAAATAACACATATGAAAAGAAAATGAAGAAACAGGGAAATATAAATTATTACCTTAACTTTGTTAAACAACATCAATTCATGATAACCTGTAAACCTTATCCACTTAGTCCTTCACCAATTCATTTGATTAGTCCGTCGGCCCAATTCATTTGGAGATGTGTTTAACTTTAGAGAACCAAAACACTCTTTCATAGAAAATATAAATAACTCCAAAACACTATTTCATGGCCATGTACAAATTCATTTTGTTTGTAAGGCGGCGGGCTTGTGCTGATATTAGGGTTTTACCTACCTTTTTAATATCCTATATTTTGCAGGCCCAATTGTATATCATGGGTTTGAATGGGCCCAATTTATTTTAAATTGTTTTTTATCTTAGTATCAATTTCTTATTACAAATTAAAATTTTTTCTTTTTGTAAAAATATAATTTAACAAAGTCTGCTCCATGTATTATACAAACTAATTGGGTGTTGATTTACAAACATAAGTAAACAAGCATTCCTTTAATTTATTTTGTTTTGTAAATAAAATGAGATTCTATAAATTAAGTGGTAAGAATTGTAGAAAAAACTTAACTAGAAATGATATTTTCTCAAAAAATTTAAATTTTATTTAGTGAAATTATATATAAATTCCCTACTGACCTCAACTAATAAACCATAAAAAATTTGAAAAACTCTGATTCTATCTTAAGAAAGTCATATTTAAAAAGGCCCCAAGCTGCATGAACATATATTTTATTATAAAAATTTGCTTCTCTCCTAAAGAACAAAAACTTGGATTTACTCAAATTTGGAATTTTGAAAATATCGAAATAATTTTTTTGATAGTTTTATTTTTCATCCAATTTTTTACACTAAAATATTTTGGGATAAAATTTTAAATCGGAAAAAATTCTACACATCTTTAATATATTTAAAGAAAATTTAACAAATGTACATTATTTTTCGAAGAAATGAAAAGTAATAAAATTAAGTTTTTTACATATATCTAATTCGGACTGGGCTGTAATTTGTGCCATTCTTGGGCCTCAAAATTTTGTATAAAATCCAAATTCATTAGTTTTTTAGAAAAATTGATTAGATCCAAATTCTAAATATGTAAATTAATTAAGCCACCCTTAACACTATTTAATTTATCTTTATATAAATTAATAAATATTTATCTTTTAAGTTGAAATGAATATTTATCTTTTTTAGTTGAAATAAATTAGTCAATTAAATTATAATTATTATGTTCCCACTGTGGCTTATAGGCTTTGTATTCTACCAAAATTTTATATTTGTTTGCTAATAGAACCTATAATATTTCTCACTTTGTAAGTCAAGAGTTATTATTATTATTTAAGCAAGCAAAATAACTTCTAATTGGATTTATCTTCTTGTACCTAGATAATCCATCAAGAAACTAACAATTCATATTTTCAATAGAATTAGGCAGACCAAAATTCAAGATTTGTTCCAGTAAAACCAAGTCCTAACAACACTTTAAATACTCATTTAAATTTGATAAAATTTATATAAAAATAAGTCAACAAAGAAACATGCAAATTCAATGCAAGAAGCAGTGTTTAAGATATAGTAAGTCTACTATAGACCACCACACATGAAGCATGTTTTTTTTCATAGTATTTAGCATCAAATGATTTACAAATAATAGTTGCTGCCATCACTAATGAGGAATTCAGAGGATGGAATCATTGGCATGTTGTTCTCCAAGTATGCAGAAGGAGCAGCAACCCCACTTCCAAGTTGTACCAAGTAACCAACATCCTTAAGAATCATCTCCATACCAGTAAGACAGCCTATCACTTGCAACTACAAAAAACACCGGTAAGTTTATAGTAGAATATTTATAAATATTTCATTGTTTTTCGAAATGGTTAGTAAGAGGTAAATAGAGAGAAAATATTTATAACTGGTCAAAAGGAAGTAGGATACAAGGTTATGGCTCATATTATGAATTTGACATAGTTTTGTTAAGGCTTCTCAAAGAGAATTGAGGAACTAACATATTTTACTATTAATCTTGTCTTTGGTCAATATGTATATGCAACAAAATTTATAACATTGAATATAAGAAATGACAATATACCTCATTTAGATTTCTCACATGATCTATTCTCGAATCCTTTCATGCTACTTTATTAAGTCCAAGCCATAAGATCCAGTTGTATCATTCTATGCCCTTCTAATAACTTCTCAACTATCAATGTAAGCAGGTACCATAACTACAGTAACAATATGACTAATATGACTAAACTGTTCATCTATTTTTCAGCCCCAAGCCTCCACAACAAACGTGTGATATGAACATATAGTCACACAATATTTAAAAAATTAAACAGCGATGAGCACAGAATAATCCTATCCTTAAGCAATTAGATGATGAAATAAAAATCGACTACAATTAAAATCATTGCACTTGTAATGCTTAAATCATCTATAAATTGAACTCGTTTGTAATATTTACATTGTATCTACAAATAATGGTTTCAACATGTTTCTACTTTCTATGCATCTCACAAAGAATACATAATCAAACAAAAAATATTTTCATGTTTGGCTTAAGCTGCATATAAGAATAAAGCATTGAACTTGTTGTTTTTGCAAGGGGAGTGTGCCTTGCTATCACGTTATCAAGTCTTTCCTCAAATATTAGATCAAGTGATGCTTGAGACGAGATAAAAGTTGAATGGAACGAGTACAAAATCTCGTGTTCAATTTGTTTCACCTTTTTGGCTCTCATTACATAAGCAACTCATGACTTTTTGTTTATATATAAAAATAATATATAAGACTCTGTGTTAGGAGGGTTAGGAGGGTCAGATATATTTCAACATATAAAGTGAATTCAATAATTATTGTAGTTTGTTAGAATCAAGAATATATGATCACATTTTGTGTAATACAACTTATGTATTATAGCCACTATCAGATATTGTCGCTTAAATAATCATCATAAACATATTTATGTTTGCAAAATAAATTGAACAAATTAAATACTTAATTTTCAATTATAAAGTAACGTATATAAAATATGTAAATGTCAAGATTAATGAATATTGGTATGTCTTTTCTAAAAAAATACAAAACATTGATAAATGAATAAGAAAATATGTAATACACTGAATATGAAAAAAAAAATATTTTATCTTTATCCCCTCCCAACAACACCTAGTATTTTACAAAAAATATAAGTTTAAACAATTCAATAAAAATAATGAACAATTATCGAGGATCCAATTTAAAGTCCAATTATATAAGAACTAAATCCACTAATTATTATTGAATCAATATTTGTAAATAAGGTACTTAATATTGATAAATGATATATAAAAATACATTATATTTAGTGTTAAATATAAACCATAAAAGATTTGAAAAACTGGTCTGATTGGATCTTAAGAAAGTCATATTTAAAAAGGCCCGAAGCTGTCTCAACATATATTTTATTATAAAATTTTGCTTCTCTCCTAAAGAGAAAAAACTTGGATTAACTCAAATTCGAAATTTTAAAATTATCAAAATAATTTCTTTGATAGTTTATTTTTCATCCAATTTTTTACACTAAAATATTTTGGGATAAAATTTTAAATCGGATAAAATTCTACACATCTTTAATATATTTAAAGAAATTTAACAAATGTACATTATTTTTAGAAGAAACGAAAAGTAATAAAATTAAGTTTTTTACATATATCTAATTCGGACGTGCCGTAATTTGCGCCATTCTTGGGCCTCAAAATTTGGTATAAAATCCAGATTCATTATTTTTTTAGAAAAATTGATTTGATAAAAATTCTAAATATTTAAATTAATTACGCCACCCTTAACACTATTTAATTTATCTTTATATATTGATATGTCTTTTCTAAAAAAATACACAACATTAATAAATGAATAAGAAAATATGTTATATACTGAATATGAAAAAAAAATTATTTTATCTTTATCGCCTCCCAACAACACCTAGTATTTTACAAAAAATATAAATTTAAACAATTCAATAAAAACAATGAACAATTATCGAGGATCCAATTTAAAGTCCAATTATATAACAACTAAAACGACTAATTATTATTGAATCAATATTTGTAAATAAGGTACTTAATATTGATAAATGATATATAAAAACACGTTATATTTAGTGTTAAATATAAACCATAAAAATTTTGAAAAACTCGTCTGATTCGATCTTAAGAAAGTCATATTTAAAAAGGCCCGAAGCTGCATGAACATATATTTTATTATAAAAATTTGCTTCTCTCCTAAAGTGAAAAAACTTGGATTTACTCAAATTCGGAATTTTAAAAATATCGAAATAATTTTTTTGATAGTTTTATTTTTCATCCAAATTTTTACACTAAAATATTTGGGGATAAAATTCTAAATCGGAAAAAATTCTACACATCTTTAATATATTTAAAGAAAATTTAACAAATGTACATTATTTTTCGAAGAAATGAAAAGTAATAAAATTAAGTTTTTTTACATATATCTAATTCGGACGTGCTGTAATTTGCGCCATTCTTGGGCCTCAAAATTTTGTATAAAATTCAAATTCATTAATTTTTTAGAAAAATTGATTGAAAAATTGATTTGATCCAAATTCTAAATATGTAAATTAATTAAGCCACCCTTAACACTATTTAATTATCTTTATTTAAATTATTAAATATTTATCTTTTAAGTTGAAATGAACATTTATCATTTTTAGTTGAAATAAATTAGTCAATTTAATTATAATTATTATGTTCCCACTGTGGCTTATTGGCTTTGTATTCTACCAAAATTTTATTTTTGTTTGCTAATAGAACCTATAATATTTCGCACTTTGTAAGTAAAGAGTTATTATTGGTATTTAAGCAAGCAAAATAACTTCTAATTTCATTTATCTTCTTGTACCTAGATTTTTTTTTTTTGACAAATGCAGAAAGTTCTCATTAAATTGAATATAGTACAGTCGGGACAAACCCCCAACTCTCGATACAACCAGGTGATTAAACAAATTACATACTATAAACAATTAGATTTAATACATAGAATTTAAAAATTCTTGAAATTAAAAACGAAATCAAAGACATCCCAAGCGATCCAAATTGCATCAGCATCTCTGAAAATAGCAACATCGCAATTGACCATATTACATAAAAACTATGGTTAGCCCAGTGTTTAGAAACACCAATCGCATAAAATGAGATTTAAGAAGTGGCACCCCACCTATCTACATGCCGGACACGAGCTATAGACATGCCGAAGGCACCCCAGCTATCTACATGCAGGATACCAGCTATAGATATGCCGAAAGTATAAACCCATGAAAGATGACCAATCTTTAGTTGTCAAAGGTGAGCTCTTGCAATAATCACCACCGTCCCAAATCCAATGCAGGCTTTGCAGATCACCAAAAATATCAATAAATTTGTCCTCAACACATCTATCACCAGATAAACCCAACCATGACTAAATAAAAACATAACAAACACTCCAGAAGGAGAGACAAAACACACACTCCTAAAGGAGAGACACACAAACACCCAAAAAATTGGATTTTATTGAAAGGAAATAAACAAGAATAACAGAAAATAAAGGGGTTGGGGCTTTCCACTGGAGAAAACCAGTGGAAGCCCCTCGATTTACTTGAAAATAGACAAACCCTAACAGAGAAAATGAAAGAAGAGAGGCCGCTGAGAGTTTTAATAATGCTACTTAATCCAAAATCTCTTGTAAATGAGTTTTTTTAATAATGCTACTTAATCCAAAATCTGTACCAAAATAGTTATAAAATGACGTGACTGTACAAGTGTTGAAATTTAGTTGGTTCTTCTTGTACCTAAATAATCCATAAAGAAACTTACAATTCATGTTTTTAATAGAATTAGTCAGACCAAAATTCAAGACTTGTTCCACTAAAACCAAGTCCTAACAACACTTTAAATACTCATTTAAATTTAATAAAATTTACATAAAAATAAGTCAACAAAGAAACATGCAAATCAATCCAAGAAGCAGTGTTTAAGATATAGTAAGTCTACTGTAGACCACCGCACATGAAGCATGTTTTTTACATATTATTTAGCATAAAATGATTTAGAAATAGTAATAGTTGCTGCAATCACTAATGGGGTATCTAGAGGATGGAATTATTGGCATGTTGTTCTCCATGTTTGCAGAAGCAGCAGCAACCCCACTTCCAAGTTGTACCAAGTAACCAACATCCTTAAGAATCAACTCCATACCAGTAAGACACCCTATCACTTGCAACTACAAAAAACACCCGTATGTTTATAGTAGAATATTTATAAATATTTCATTGTTTTTAGAAATGGTTAGTAAGAGGTAAATAGAGAGAAAATATTTATAACTTGTCTCGTTTATGACTGATTGTGTGGTCTTAGCAAAAGGAAGTAGGATACAAGGTTATGGCTCATATTATGAATTTGACAAAGTTTTGTTAAAGTTTCTCAAAGAGAATTGAGGAACTACCATATCTTACTATTAGTCTTGTCTCTCGTCAATATGTAGATGCAACAAAATATATAACATTAAATATAAGAAATGATAATATACTTTATTTAGATTTCTCACATGATCTATCCTCGAATCCATTCTTGCTACTTTATTAAGTCCAAGCCATAAGATCCAGTTGTATCATTCTATGCCCTTCTAATAACTTCTCAACTATCAATGTATGCAGGTACCATAACCGCACTAACAATATGACTAATATGACTAAACCATTCATCTTTCTCAGTGCAATTTTTCAGCCCCCAGGCCTCCACAACAAACCTGTGATATGAACATATAGTCACACAATATCCAAAAATGTAAAACAAAGATGAGCACAGAATAATCCGATTTTTAAAATTATGTCAGCAATTAGATGATGAAATAAAAATTGACTAAAATTAAAATCATTGCACTTGTAATTCTTAAATCATCTATAAAATGACTTGGTTTGTAATATTTGCATTGTATGTACAAATAATGGTTTCAACATGTTTCTACTTTCTATGCATCTCACAAAGAATACATAATGAAACAAAAAATATTTTCAGTGTTTTGCTTAAGCTGCATATAAGAATAAAGCATTTAACTTGTTGTTATTGCAAGGGGAGTGTGCCTTGCTATTACGTTCTCAAGTCTTTCCTCGAATATTAGATCAAGTGATGCCTGAGACCACATAAAAGTTTAATGGAACGAGTACAAAATCTCATGTTCAATTTGTTTCACCTTTTTGGCTCTCATTACATAAGCAACTCATGACTTATTCTTTATATATAAAAATAATATATAAGACTCTGTGTTAGAAGGGTTAGGAGGGTCAGATATATTTCAACATATAAAGTGAATTCAATAATTATTGTAGTTTGCTGGAATCAAGAATATATGATCACATTTTCTGTAATACAACTTATGTATTATAGCCACTATCAGATATTGTCGCTTATGAATTTTTGCACATAAAATTATATAATAACGTTATGTTAAATCTTAAAAATATATAAAAACACTTTCCAAGATAATCAAAAATTAATAACTTTCCGTTCTTTGAGAACAACTTTGTCATCAATATCACCAACACCAAGAAAATGCTTGATGTACCAATGGATCATCATTCTTTGGAGCAGACCTTCACGCTTAATGATATATAATGATATCGCTAAATGGTAAGGTTTTCTCCAAAAACTTTATCAATATATCCCCAATTTATTTAAGTTCCTCTATAAGAGAATGGTAATGTGTGATATGATAGCTGAGTAATGGTATTTGATTTCTTAAACCTTAAATCTAATAAACATGGTTAACAATATGGAAATTAAAATTAATCTAAATTTAAAATAAATAAGAAAATAGTAGAGATGATAGAAATATTATAATTTTCCTGGTATGCTGGTGGATTATAGAGTGTTGTATACATGTATTTCTCAATACATGGAGGCTCTAATTTTTTATAATGTATTACTTTGCAATGAAGAAATTTGATCAAAATTAAAGAGTGGTTATTAATTAGAGAGACACATTGTGTTCAATTTTGTTTTACTTACACATATTTTTCAACAAATCAATTCTATGTTAAAATTCTTTTTATCCATATAATTAACAAATTAAGTGCTACTGGGCGATACTTGAATCTGGAACATGGTGAAAAGGAGAAAATAAAGTGTACCAAAGTAGTTTAAGTTGTAAAAGAGAACTTTAATCGTTGTATCAATAAATCTCCATTCCAACCTATCTAATGCCATAAAATATCAATTCTTAACCCAGCCACGCCCTTTTTTCCCTTGTGACTTCAAATGCAATCACTGTATTATGAACTAATAGCCCCCCTTCATTAAAAGCACTCTGTTTGTTAGACACTGTCTAGATTAAACATAGTTTGAACTTATTCACCACCACCTTCGACAGTATGCGCATCAGAACATTATAAAGATAGATAGGTCGAAGATCTTCCATATGTTTCAGTTGTTTAACCTTAGGAATAAGACATACAAGCCTACGATTTAGTTCCCTTGGCCCATGTGGTGTATCAAAGAAAATCTTAGAAAATAGAACAACATATCTTTTAAAAATATTTCAATACGTTTAAAAAATGTTGGGTTCGACCCATGTGGATCTAGTGACTTGTATTGATGCATGAAAAAGACTACATTCTTAACTTCCTCCTCCCTAATAGGTAACATGACCTAGTGATTGTGAAATAATAATTAAAAAAAGTTTGCAAAAAGGGTAAAATTTGACATGACCTTAATCTAATAACCATATATCAAACAAAACGGTAAAATTTAACATAAATTTAAACAACTTACCTGAGCAAAAACAAAACAATGTAAAGCCATAGGGAAAAACATATGTGTGTGTACTATCCAACTAAATCATAGTGGAAGACATGTAGATGTGGAGTCCAGTAACAAGGAATATCATATATGCATGACCCATAATTACAATATACCTGTTTGTCTTGTCGTGGTTTCGGTATTTTTGTTTATAACTATGAGAAAAAGCAAAAGCGACCAAATCGAGATGTTCCTCCAAGACTCTGATGTTTTACCTTGAGGAGAAGATGTTTTTTGATGAGTCGATTTGATCCAAGTTTGTGGAGAAAACCACCCTGCAAAGAGAAAGTCAGGTACCGGGTTTTGTAAATAACAATCTGAGAATCTCAAATTGTAATTTAATTTAATTCCTTATCACCAAATGATAAGGAGTTGTAAAAAAAAAGCACAAATGTTTTACCTATCCAAGGGAATCCATGTTATAAAAGATGGCAACCTTTCCACTTTTGCTAACTTGATACATTTCCCTGTAGTAGGTAGCAAGGTCATAGTTGTAGATCAATGTCCTCCACCAATACTATAGATGTTATTTTCTTCGTTATTTGTATTAATAACATATCACCTCTCCGTCCTTGAACTATTCTTGTTATCGACACTTGTGGTATCTCTTCTTTCAAGACATTTGTTCTCACTTCCCGTAGCTCGGGTCATCTTCTCACAATTTTCTTTTATCTTTTTCTAAAATGAAACGAGTAAAAAAAATTATAAGATGTGAATTATAATAACACTTGCTTAATTGATTCTTAATAAACAATTATACAAACACCTTTATATGACCTAGGCGATTGGACACAAGTTTTTTATTTAACGATTCAATATATAATAAAACATCTGAAAGTATTGAATTTCTTCTTTGTAGTACTTCATTCTATAAAGATTAACAAACTATTAGAAGACCAAGCAAACAAAAAGTCCAAAATACAAATTCTACTATTACAACCACAAGTGATACCTTAAAATTTCATACCACTGTCATTCCAAACAATTCCCAATACAACTCAGAACTGATAATAAGACACGATTGACCCATAAACATGATTTAATAAAGATCCCAAACACAAAATAACATAGAAAGAGAAAAGCAAGGAGGTAAATTAAACAATAATTAACAATAATCTACCAAATTTAATCTTCTCCTAAATTAAATTTAGTGAATTGAAAGAACTTTAGGAAAGATGATTTGGGGAAAAAATACATTCCGTTCAAGGTTTAATCTTTTCCGAGATTTAATCTTCTTGGAGCTTTAGTCTTTACAAAGATTTAATATTCAGTGTTTGAGAGAAATATTTCAGCAAAGATTTAATCTTTCGCCGTAGTGGAGATTGTTTGATAGTCCGTGTTTTTTTATATTATTTAATTGACAGCCGGGAAAACAATTTCAGCAAGCCCGCTCACAAGTTTTGAACAAGACCGCCTAACTTTTGGGCCCAAATCTCTGATCTACTGTAACGATTATATAATGTATTGCAATAACATATATTTGTAACTACCTCGAAATTTTGTTGATTCAGTTGCAATGTTTTTAAAATCCCTTGCAATAGACATGAAATCACCTTTCAACCACAACATTTTTTAGATAGTTTTTAGAAATCTGGTTGCGAAAGCAATTCTATGGTATAGTGAACTAAACCTTGTATAACCATTATTCTTTAATACCTGATTCTCCTACAGGCTGGAAGCTATTCCTCATACATACCCTGATATACTCTGGTGATATTTATGAATTGCTTTATGCTCTGAAATAAATGTTTTATCAACGTTAATTATGATTCTGTTTTATTGAATTACAATATATATCATGTTGAATTGTTATAAAATTAGATAGCGTTCTAAATATGGAACATATTCGTGGTCAGACCATATTGGTGGTCATATTAGGTCAATGTGTGCCTTAGATCCAGTATAGAGAACAGAGTTGTGTGCCTTAATCGGGTTAGTGTGTCACTGATCAGCAGCCTAACCTTGGTTTTAAACTTAAAAATGAATATCCAATTCTAATAATTGCTTAACAAGGAACTTGATTCCTATGAATCATTTCAATTGATCATTGTTTACACTCAGTTATTGTTATATATTATAACTTGCTGAGTTAGCTCACCCTTGTGAATCTATTTACGTTATTCTATAGTTAAAATGGAAATTATTGGTAATGAGGACCCCCAGTCCAGTATACGATCTAAGATTCCAGGTTGAGTTGGATCGAGCTAGTTTGAGTTATGCAAGTTTCTAAGAATGATTTCATTTTCAGTTGTAAGTTAAACTAGTTGGGATTTGGTATGACGTAATAAAAGTCAAGGTTGTGGCTGGTTTTCATACTTTAACCTGTTATGACTGTGCTTGCGTAAATAACGGTAATTGCATATAATATTTCATATACAGGTTTATATAATATATGTGTTGTGAACCCCAAACTTCTTACCTGGGTTTGGAGGGCGTCACAACCACCATCTCCGAAGCTAAATCAACTCATAATATTACCTAATATATAACCAGTGCTACCCCTAAAGCTACTAGAAATGCTACCATAAATTGCCACTACTAAGACTAACCAATATAACATCAATGCTACCACCTGTAATACCATAATTAAACTGGCCATAAATGGAACTGCTTAAGCTAGCACGAACTTTAACACTAACACTAATAATACAACCACTAAGCAACCAATAGGACCCCTAAGCTACCACCAATGCCATTACTAAGACTAACCAATATTACATCAATGCTACCACCTGTAATACCATAATTAAACTGGCCATAAATGGAACTGCTTAAGGTAGCACGAAGTTCAAAACCAACACCAATAATACCACTACCAATTCTCCTGCAAAGATTACCCCTTTCAATGCTACCAATTGCACTAATAAGAGCACCAGGACCAATGGCACCATCAATGCCAGCAAATCCACTACTAATATTATCGTTTCTGGTACCACCAATGTATCCACTAAAGATGCTAGTCATGCTGCCAGCAATCCCACTATTAAAACTACCCAATATACCACCAATGCTACTATCACTTATGCCATTATTAAAATTACCACCAATGATACTCCTTAAGTTAACACGAACTTCACCACCAACAATCCCACCACCAATTCCACTCCTAAGATTACGACTACTAGTGCCACCAATTGGACTAGTAAAATTACCATCACCAGTGACACCGCCAACAATATTACTACTGAAATCAAGAAAAACCACAACTCTATACTTTTCAAATAGTTACGGATCTATAGAAGTTACTAAGCAACATTTTCTAGTGAGGCTGAAAATGGTGACCCTACCAATTCATGTATTGAAAATATAAGTTCTTCCAACACTAAAAAATTTCCCAAACAAAGGCTACATCTCTATCAAGTAAGAAATCTCATTTTCAACCATGTGTGTTATGAAATGAAGTTAAAAGTGATGGGGCTTCGTGAGATGGGAAACTCCTAATATAAGTAAACTTCGTGTTTAATTAGGTCAACAAAGAGTAATTTAGAGTTATTTGTCTTATATACATTAGAAAAAAAATACACCCCACATAGATCCACTTGTACTATCTATATTTATATTAATAATATATATTGGCATGGTAAAAGTTAAAGAATAATAAAGAAACCTGACACCGTACATTGATGAAGAGAAAGGGAAGGCACTTGGAGCATTTTCTTCATTGTTTTTGGAACTTGTTGCAAGTAGCAAGAAAAATATAATTCCTGTGAAAATGTCTCTAAAGTAAGGTTATACATAAACATAAAATAAATTTAATAGTATAATTCAACAAATATGAACATAAAATAAAAATAATGTGTGGGCTTCTTTTTTATAAATTTTTATTTTTTTCATATATCACGTATTTGATTATTTATGAGGAACAAAAAAAAATGACTACAAATGTAATTGTTTTTTTTTCTAACCTTGACATATAATCTTGAAAAGATAATTCTTGACATAAAGGTCATGTAAAAACAAATACAAGTGACATTCCATGTAAATCTACATACATATATACAAGGAAAATGAGATACTTATTTTAGTGTTGATTTCTACCAAAAGTTTGTGCAAATAACACATATGAAAAGAAAATGAAGAATCAGGGAAAAATAAATTATTACCTTAACTTTGTTAAACAACATCAATTCATGATAACCTGTAAACCTTATCCACTTAGTCCTCCACCAATTCATTTGGAAATGTGTTTAACTTTAGAGAACCAAAACGCTCTTTCATAGAAAATACAAATAACTCCAAAACACTATTTCATAGCCATGTACAAATTCATTTTGTTCGTAAGGCGGCGGGCTTGTGCTCATATTAGGGTTTTACCTACCTTTTAATATCTTATATTTTGCACGCCCAATTGTATATCATGGGTTTCAATGGGCCCAATTTATTTTAAATTGTTTTTTATCTTAGTATCAATTTCGTATTACAAATTCAAATTTTTTCTTTTTGTAAAAATATAATTTAACAAAGTCTGCTCCATGTATTATACAAACTAATTGGGTGTTGATTTACAAACATAAGTAAACAAGCATTCCTTTAATTTATTTTGTATTATAAATAAAAGGAGATTCTATAAATTAAGTGGTAAGAATTGTAGAAAAAACTTAACTAGAAATAATATTTTCTCAAAAATTTTTAAATTTTATTTAGTGAAATTATATATAAATTCCCTACTGACCTCAACTAATAAACCATAAAAAATTTGAAAAACCGATCTTAAGAAAGCCATATTTAAAAAGGCCCGAAGCTTCGTGAACATATATTTTATTATAAAACTTTGCTTCTCTCCTAAAGAGAAAAAACTTGGATTTACTCAAATTTGGAATTTTGAAAATATCGAAATAATTTTTTTGATAGTTTTATTTTTCATCCAATTTTTTACACTAAAATATTTTGGGATAAAATTCTAAATCGGAAAAAATTCTACACATCTTTAATATATTTAAAGAAAATTTAACAAATGTACATTATTTTTCGAAGAAATGAAAAGTAATAAAATTAAGTTTTTTACATATATCTAATTCGGATGGGTTGTAATTTGCGCCATTCTTGGGCCTCAAAATTTTGTATAAAATCCAAATTCATTAGTTTTTTAGAAAAATCGATTTCATCCAAATTCTAAATATGTAAATTTATTAAGCCACCCTTAACACTATTTAATATATCTTTATTCAAATTATTAAATATTTGTCTTTTAAGTTGAAATGAACATTTATCTTTTTTAGTTGAAATAAATTAGTCAATTAAATTATAATTATTATGTTCCCACTATGGCTTATAGGCTTTCTATTCTACCAAAATTTATTTTTGTTTGCTAATACAACCTATAATATTTCTCACTTTGTAAGTCAAGAGTTATTATTACTATTTAAGCAAGCAAAATAACTTCTAATTGGATTTATATTCTTGAACCTAGATAATCCATCAAGAAACTAACAATTCATATTTTCAATAGAATTACTCAGACCAAAATTCAAGACTTGTTCCACTAAAACCAAGTCCTAACAACACTTTAAATACTCATTTAAATTTGATAAAATTTATATAAAAATAAGTCAACAAAAAAAGATGCAAATCAATGCAAGAAGCAGTGTTTAAGATATAGTAAGTCTACTATAGACCACGGCACATGAAGCATGTTTTTTACATAGTATTTAGCATAAAATGATTAGAAATAATAGTTGCTGCCATCACTATTGGGGAATTCAGAGGATGGAATCATTGTCATGTTGTTCTCCAAGTATGCAGAAGGAGCAGTAACCCCACTTTCAAGTTGTACCAAGTAACCAACATCCTTAAGAATCATCTCCATACCAGTAAGACAACCTATCACTTGCAACTACAAAAAACACCCCTAAGTTTATAGTAGAATGTTTATAAATATTTCATTGTTTTTGGAAATGGTTAGTAAGAGGTAAATAGAGAGAAAATATTTATTTCGATACACATAACACGTACTAATAAATATACACAACATAACTACACCTATTATTAAATTCTAGTTATAAAATAAATATATATTAAATTAAAATTATGCACATATAAATTAAAACAATTTTTTAACCTTACTTAAATATTTTAGATAACTAGAAATGTTTATTTTTAATATAAAAATATGCGTCTTTAGATGTAATAACAAATCTATATAATAAAATATTAGTTTTCTTATATAACCAAATAATTAAAAATGCGAAAAATGTATATATATATAATTACAAAAATCATGGTTATTACAAACTGATCATGGTAATGATGAAGATATCCTACAAATTGATGCTCTTTTTACTTAAAAAGTTTAGAAATATGGGCTATATAGACTTCAAAAAAAATGTTTTAGAAAAAAGGCTCTACTTCCTCCAACTTTATTTTGATAAGAGGAATTAAAGAAAGAATTATGGTAAGGAGTCAAGGTATGGGAAAATTACAAGTCAAAGATCAAGTGCTATAATTGTGATGAAGTCAGACACTTTGCTGCTCATTCAGAAAGCCAAACGCTAAGAAGAAGCAAGCCTTGATCAGCAAGAAGAAGAATTGAAGCAAGTTTTGACCAGAAGAACAATTGGGATGATACATTACTAAGAGTACAAACTATGCTTACAAAAAATTGCATAATGTTCTATTATAAAGGGCTTTTCTAATTTTAGGTTAAAAGTTACAAAATAAACTAATGGAGATTAAATAATTAAACATGTATATTTTATTTTATGGAATGATATTATCTTGTTAAACTAACACTGTTGAACAATCAACTTTTGGAATTTATATGAATTATTCATAGTAAAGTCAATATTTATTTAAATTGAAATGATATCAATAGTGTAAATTTTTGTTTATGATTTCTTGCTAATAAAATATGTTAAACACATTATTGAGACGTCATTTTAAGGATAAAATAAAGAACATGAACTCATAATTGTTATGATAAAAACAACACATTATTCTCAAATCTACTTACTCAAATTTACAAGGAAAATACAATATTGTAAAAATAAAACTTAAATAATCATCATAAACATATTTATGTCAAGATAAAATATGTAATATGGTTAATCTTGAATTATAAAGTAACTTATATAAAATATGTAAATGTAAAGATTAATGAATACTGATATGTCTTTTCTAAAAAAATACACAACATTAATAAATGAATAAGAAAATAATTTATATACTGAATATGAAAAAAAATTATTTTCTCTTTATCGCCTCCAAACAACACCTATTATTTTACAAAAAATATAAATTTAAACAATTCGATAAAAATAATGAACAATTATCCAGTATCCAATTTAAAGTCCAATTATATAATAGCTAAATCGACTAATTATTATTGAATGAATATATGTAAATAAGGTACTTAATATTGATAAATGATATATAAAAATACATTATATTTAGTGTCAAATATAAACCATAAAAAATTTGAAAAACTCGTCTCATTCGATCTTAAGAAAGTCATATTTAAAAAGGCCCGAAGCTGCTTCAACATCTATTTTATTATAAAACTTTGCTTCTCTCCTAAAGAGAAAAAACTTGGATTTACACAATTTGGAATTTTAAAAATATCGAAAAAAAATTTGATAGTTTTATTTTTCATCCAATTTTGTACACTAAAATATTTTGGGATAAATTCAAAATGGGAAACAATTCTACACATCTTTAATATATTAAAAGAAAATTTAACAAATGTACATTATTTTTTGAAGAATTGAAAAGTAATAAAATTAAGTTTTTTACATATATCTAATTCAGAAGTGGTGTAATTTGCGCCATTGTTAGCCGTCAAAATTTTGTATAAAAATCCAAATTCAATAGTTTTTTAGAAAAATTGATTTGATCCAAATTCTAAATATGTAAATTAATAAAGCCACCCTTAACACTATTTAATTTATCTTTATTAAAATTATTAAATATTTATCTTTTAAGTTTAAATGAACATTATCTTTTTTAGTTGAAATAAATTAGTCAATTAAATTATAATTATTATGTTCCCACTATGGCTTATTGGCTTTCTATTCTATCAAAATTTTATTTTTGTTTGCTAATAGAACCTATAATATTTTCTCACCTTGTAAGTCAAGAGTTATTATTGGTATTTAAGGGAGCAAAATAAACTTTTAATTGGATTTATCTTCTTGTACCTAGATAATCCATCAAAAAACTAACAATTCATGTTTTCAATAGAATTGGTGGGGACAAAAATTCAAGACTTGTTCCACTAAAAGCCAAGTCCTAACAACACTTTAAATACTCATTTAAATTTAATAAAATTTACATTAAAAATAAGTCAACAAAGAAACATGCAAATCAATACAAGAAGCAGTGTTTAAGATATAGCAAGTCTACTATAGACCACCCCACATGAAGCATGTTTTTTATATAGTATTTAGGCATAAAATGATTTAGAAATAGTAATAGTTGCTGCAATCACTAATGGGGAATTAGAGGATTGAATATTGGCATGTTGTTCTCCAAGGTATGCAAGAGCAGCAACAACCCCACTTCCAAGTTGTACCAAGTAACCAACATCCTTAAGAATCATCTCCATACTAGTAAGACAGCCTATCACTTGCAACTACAAAAAACACCGGTAAGTTTATAATAGAATATTTATAAATATTTCATTGTTTTTCGAAATGGTTAGTAAGAGGTAAATAGTGAGAAAATATTTATAACTTGTCTCGTTTATGAGTAATTGTGTAGTCTTAGCAAAGGAAGTAGGGTACAAGGTTATGGCTCATATTATGGATTTGACATAGTTTTGTTAAAGCTTCTCAAAGAGAATTGAGGAACTAACATATTTTACTATTAATCTTGTCTCTGGTCAATATGTAGATGCAACAAAATATATAACATTGAATATATGAAATAACAATATACCTCATTTAGATTTCTCACATGATCTATCCTCGAATCCTTTCATGCTACTTTATTAAGTCCAAGCCATAAGATCCAGTTGTATCATTCTACGCCCTTCTAATAACTTCTCAACTATCAATGTAAGCAGGTACCATAACCCCAGTAACAATATGACTAATATGACTAAACGGTTCATCTTTCTCAGTGCAGTTTTTCAGCCCCCAGACCTCCACAACAAACCTGTGATATGAACATATAGTCACACAATATCCAAAAATGTAAAATAGAGATGAGCACAGAATAATCCGATTCTTAAAATTCTGTAAGCAATTAGATGATGAAATAAAAATCTGACTACAATTAAATCATTGCACTTGTAATTCTTAAATCATCTATAAACTGAACTGGTTTGTAATATTTACATTGTATCTACAAATAATTGTTTTAACATGTTTCCACTTTCTATGCATCTCACAAAGAATACATAATGAAACAAAAAATATTTTCAGTGTTTTGCTTAAGCTGCATACAAGAATAAAGCATTTAACTTGTTGTTGTTGCAAGGGGAGTGTGCCTTACTATTACGTTATCAAGTCTTTCCTCCAATATTAGATCAAGTGATGCCTGAGACCAGATAAAAGTTGAATGGAACGAGTACAAAATCTCGTGTTCAATTTGTTTCACCTATTTGGCTCTCATTACATAAGCAACTCATGACTTCTTGTTTATATATAAAAATAATATATAAGACTCTGTGTTAGGAGGGTTAGGAGGGTCAGATATATTTCAACATATAAAGTGAATTCAATAATTATTGTAGTTTGCTAGAATAAAGAATATATGATCACATTTTGTGTTATACAACTTATGTATTATAGCCACTATCAGATATTGTGGCTTATGAATTTTTGCACATAAAATTATATAATAACGCTATGTTAAATCGTAGAAATATATAAAAACACTTTCCAAGATAATCAAAAATTAATAACTTTCCGTTCTTTGAGAACAACTTTGTCATCAATATCACCAACACCAAAAAAATGCTTGATGTACCAATGAATCATCATTCTTTGGAGCAGACCTTGACGCTTAATGATATATAATGATATGGCTACATGGTAAGGTTTTCTCCAAAAACTTTATCAAATTATACAAAATTTAATTAAGTTCCTCCTTAAGAGAATGGTAATGTGTGATATGATAGCTGAGTAATGGTATTTGATTTCTTAAACCTTAAATCTAATAAATATGGTTAACAATATGGAAATTAAAATTAATTTAAATTTAAAATAAATAAGAAAATAGTAGAGATGATAGAAACATTACAATTTTCGTGGTATTTTAGTGGATTATAGAGTGTTGTATACATGTATGTCTCAATACATGGAGGCTCTAATTTTTTATAATGTAGTACTTTGCAATGGAGAAATTTGATCAAAATTAAAGAGTGGTTATTAATTAGAGAGACACATTGTGTTCGATTTAGTTTTACTTACACATATTTCTCAATAAATCAATTCTATGTTAAAATCCTTTTTATCCATATAATTAACAAATTGAGTTCTAGTGGGGGATACTTGAATCTGGTACATGGTAAAAAGGAGAAAATAAAGTGTACCAAAGTTTTTTAAGTTGTAAAAGAGAACTTTAATCGTTATATCAATAAATATCCATTCTAACCTATCTTATGCCTTAAAATATCAATTCTTAACCTAGCCAGGCCCTTTTTTCCCTTGTGACTTCAAAGCAATCATTGTATTATGAGCTAATAGCCTCCCTTCATTAAAAACACTCTGTTTGTTAGACACTGTCTAGATTAAACATAGTTTAAACTTATTCACCACCACCTTCGACGGTATGCGCATCACAACATTATAAAAATAGATAGGTCGAAGATCTTCCATATGTTTCAGTTGTTTAACCTTAGGAATAAGACATACAAGCCTACGATTTAGTTCCCTTGGCCCATGTCGTGTATCAAAGAAAATCTGACAAAATAGAACAACATATCTTTTAAAAATATTTCAATACGTATGAAAAATGCCGGGCTCGACCCATCTGGATCTAGTGAGTTGTATTGTAAAATGCCGGGTTCGACCCATCATTCTTTGGAGCATGAACAAGACTACATTCTTAACTTCCTCCTCCCTAATAGGTACTATGACGTACTGATTGTGAAATAATAATTAAAAAAAGTTTGCAAAAAAGGGTAAAATTTGACACGACCTTAATCGAATAACCATATATCAAACAAAACGGTAAAATTTGACAGAAATTTAAACAACTTACCCGAGCAGAAACAAAACCATGTAAAGCCATAAGAAAAAACATATGTGTGTGTACTATCCAACTAAATCATAGTGGAAGACATATAGATATGGAGGCCATAACAAGGAATATCACATATGCATGTCCCATAATTACAATATACATGTTTATCTTGTTGTGGTTTCGATACTTTTGTTTATAACTATGAGCCAAAGCCAAAGCGACCAAATCGAAATGTTCCTCCAGACTCTGATATTTTACTTTGAGCAGAAGATGCTTTTTTGATGAGTCGATTTGATCCATGTTTGTGGAGAACCACCCTGCAAAGAGAAAGTCAGGTACCGAGATTTGTAAATAACAATATGAGAATCTCAGATTGAAATTTAATTTAATTCCTTATCACCAAATGATAAGGAGTTGATAAAAAAGAGCACAAAATATTTTACCTATCCAAGGGAATCCATGTTATAAAAGATGGCAACCTTTCCACTTTTGCTAACTTGATACATTTCCCTGTAGTAGGTAGCAAGGTCATAGTTGCAGATCAATGTCCTCCACCAATACTATAGATGTCATTTTCTTCGTTATTTGTATTAATAACATATCGCCTCTCCGTCCTTGAACTATTCTTGTTATCGACACTTGTTGTATCTCTTCTTTCAAGACATTTGTTCTCACTTCCCGTAGCTCGGGTCATCTTCTCACAATTTTCTTTTACCTTTTTCTAAAATGAAAACAGTAAAAAAAATTATAAGATGTGAATTATAATAACACTTGCTTAATTGATTCTTAATAAACAATTATACAAATACCTTTATATGACCTAGGCGATTGGACACAAGTTTTTTATTTAACAAGTCAATATATAATAAAACATCTGAAATTTCTTCTTTGTAGTACTTCATTCTATAAAGATTAACAAACTATTAGAACATGGAACAAACAAAAAGTCCAAAAAACAATTCTACTTTTACAACGACAAGTGATACCTTACAATTTCATACAACTTTCATTCCAAACAAATCCCATTACAACTCAGAACTGATAATAAGACACGATTGACACATAAATATAATTTAATAAAAAAAACCCTAATTAACAAATAGTGTAACATCCATAAAAGATCCCAAACACAAAATAACATAGAAACATGAAAGCAAGGAGGTAAAATAAACAATAATTAACAATAATCAACCAAATTTAATCTTCTCCTAAATTAAATTTAGTGAATTGAAAGAACTTTAGGAAAGATGATTTGGGGGAAAAAATACATTCCGTTCAAGGTTTAATCTTTTTCGAGATTTAATCTTCTTGGAGCTTTAGTCTTTACAAAGATTTAATATTCAGTGTTTGAGAGAAATATTTCAGCAAAGATTTAATCTTTCGTCGTAGTGGAGATTGTTTGACAGTCTGTGTTTTTTTTGTTTATTTAATAGACAGCCGGGAAAATAATTTCAGCAAGCCCGCTCACAAGTTTTGAACAAGACAGCCTAGCTTTTCGGCCCAAATCTCTGATCTACTATAACGATCATATAATGTATTGCAATAACATGTATTTGTAACGACCTCGAAATTTTGTTGATTCAGTTGCAATGTTTTTAAAATCCCTTGCAATAGACATGAAATCACCTTTCACCAGCAACGTTTTTTGGATGGTTTTAAAAATATGGTTGCGAAAGCAATTCTATGGTATAGTGAACTAAACCTTGTATAACCATTATTCATCTAATACCTGATACTCCTACAGGCTAGAAGTTATTCCTCATACATACCCTGATATACTCTGGTGATATTTATGAATTAGTTTATGCCCCGAAATAAATGTTTTATCAATTTTAATTATGATTCTGTTTTATTGAATTACAATATTTATCATGTTGAATTGTTATAGAATTGGATAGGTTTCTAAATATGGCACAAATTCGTGGTCAGATCAGATTGGTGGTCATATTAGGCCAATGTGTGCCTTGGATCCAGTATAGAGAACAGAGATGTGTGCCTTAATCCGGTTAGTGTGTCACTGATCAGCAGCCTAACCTTGGTTTTAAACTTAAAAATGAATATCCAATTCTAATAATTGCTTAACAAGGAACTAGATTCCTATGAATCATTTCAATTGATTATTGTTAACACCCGGTTATTATTATTATAACTTCCTGAGCTAGTTAGCTAACCCTTGTGAATCTGTTTAAGTCATTCTACAGTTAAAATAGAAATTATTGGTAACGAGGATCCCCAGTCCAGTATGCGATCTAGGATTCCCGGTTGAGTTGGATCGAGCTAGTTTGAGTTATGCAAGTTTGTAAGAATAATTTCATTTTCATTTGTAAGTTAAACTAGTTGGGATTTGGTATGACGTAATAAAAGTCAAGGTTGTGGTTGGTTTCTCATACTTTAACCTATTGTGATCCGTGGTTCCGTAAATAAGGGTAATTGCATATAATATTTTATATACAGGTTTATATAATATATGTGTTGTGAACCCCGAACTTCTGATTCGGGTTTGGAGGGCGTCACAATCACCCTCTCTGAAGCTAAATCAACTACTAATATTACCTAATATACAACCAGTACTACCACTAAAATTACCAACAATGCTACCATAAATTGCCACTACTAAGACTAACCAATATAACATCAATGCTACCACCTGTAATATCATAATTAAACTGGCCATAAATGGAACTACTTAAGCTAGCACGAACTTCAACACCAACACTAATAATACCACCACTAAGCTACCAATACGACAACTAAGCTACCACCAATGCCACCACCAATGCCACTACTAAGACTAACCAATATAACATCAATGCTACCACCTGTAATACTATAATTAAACTTCCCATAAATGGAACTGCTTAAGCTAGCACGAACTTCAACACCAACACCAATAATACCACCACCAATTCTCTTGCAAAGATTACCGCTTTCAATGCCACCAATTGCACTAATAAGAGCACCAAGACCAATGGCACCATCAATGCCAGCAAATCCACTACTAATATTATCATTTCTGGTACCACCAATGTAACCACTAAAGATGCTAGTCATGCTGCCACCAGTCCCACTATTAAAACTACCCAATATACCACCAATGATACTACCACTTATGCCATTATTAAATTTACCACCAATGATACTCCTTAAGTTAGCACGAACTTTACCACCAACAATCCCACCACCAATTCCACTCCTAAGATTAGGACTACTAGTGCCACCAATTGGACTAGTAAAATTACCACCATCAGTGACACCGCCAACAATATTACTACTCGATTAAAGAATAATCATAACTCTATACTTTTCAAATAATTACAGATCTATAGAAGTTACTAAGCAACATGTTCTAGTGAGGCTGAAAATGGTGACCCTACCAATTCATGTATTGAAAATATAAGTTCTTCCAACACTAAAAAATTTCCCAAACAAAGGCTACATCTCTATCAAGTAAGAAATCTCATTTTCAACCATGTGTGTTATGAAATGAAGTTAAAAAGTGATGGGGCTTCGTGAGATGGGAAACTTCTAATATAAGTAAACTTCGTGTTTTATTAGGTCAATAAAGAGTAATTTAGAGTTGTTTGTCTTATATACATTAGAAAAAAAATACACCCCACATAGATCCACTTGTACTATCTGCATTTATATTAATAATATATATTGGCATGGTAAAAGTTGAAGAATAATAAATAAACCTGACACGGTACATTGATGAAGAGAAAGGGAAGGCACTTGGAGCATTTTCTTCATTGTTTTTGGAACTTGTTGCAAGTAGCAAGAAAAATATAATTCGTGTGAAAATGTCTCTAAAGTAAGGTCATACATAAACATAAAATAAATTTAATAGTATAATTCAACAAATATGAACATAAAATATAAATAATTCGTGGGCTTCTTTTCTATAAATTTTCATTTTTTTCATATATCATGTATTTGATTATTTATGAGGAACAAAAAAAATTACGACAAATGTAACTGTTTTTTTCTAACCTTGACATATAATCTTGAAAGGATAATTCTTGACATAGAGGTCATGTAAAAACAAATACAAGTGACTGTAAATCTACATACATATATAGAAGGAAAATGGGATACTTATTTTAGTGTTTGATTTCTACCAAAAGTTTGTGCAAATAACACATATGAAAAGAAAATGAAGAAACAGGGAAATATAAATTATTACCTTAACTTTGTTAAACAATATCAATTCATGATAACCTGTAAACCTTATCCACTTAGTCCTCCACCAATTCATTTGATTAGTTGTCGGCCAATTCATTTGGAGATGTGTTTAACTTTAGAGAACCAAAACACTCTTTCATAGAAAATACAAATAACACCAAAATACTATTTCATGGCCATGTACAAATTCATTTTGTTTGTAAGGCGGCGGGCTTGTGCTGATATTAGGGTTTTACCTACCTTTTTAATATCCTATATTTTGCAGGCCTAATTGTATATCATGGGTTTGAATGGGCCCAATTTATTTTAAATTGTTTTTTATCTTTGTATCAATTTCTTATTACAAATTAAAATTTTTTCTTTTTGTAAAAATATAATCTAACAAAGTCTGCTCCATGTATTATACAAACTAATTGGGTGTTGATTTACAAACATAAGTAAACAAGCATTCCTTTAATTTATTTTGTTTTGTAAATAAAATGAGATTCTATAAATTAAGTGGTAAGAATTGTAGAAAAAACTTAACTAGAAATGATATTTTCTCAAAAAAATTAAATTTTATTTAGTGAAATTATATATAAATTCCCTACTGACCTCAACTAATAAACCATAAAAATTTGAAAAACTCGTCTGATTCGATCTTAAGAAAGTCATATTTAAAAAGGCCCGAAGCTGCATGAACATATATTTTATTATAAAAATTTGCTTCTCTCCTAAAGAACAAAAACTTGGATTTACTCAAATTTGGAATTTTGAAAATATCGAAATAATTTTTTTGATAGTTTTATTTTTCATCCAATTTTTTACACTAAAATATTTTGGGATAAAATTTTAAATCGGAAAAAATTCTACACATCTTTAATATATTTAAAGAAAATTTAACAAATGTACATTATTTTTTGAAGAAATGAAAAGTAATAAAATTAAGTTTTTTACATATATCTAATTCGGAAGGGCTGTAATTTGCGCCATTCTTGGGCCTCAAAATTTTGTATAAAATCCAAATTCATTAGTTTTTTAGAAAAATTGATTAGATCCAAATTCTAAATATGTAAATTAATTAAGCCACACTTAACACTATTTAATTTATCTTTATATAAATTATTAAATATTTATCTTTTAAGTTGAAATGAATATTTATCTTTTTTAGTTGAAATAAATTAGTCAATTAAATTATAATTATTATGTTCCCACTGTGGCTTATAGGCTTTCTATTCTACCAAAATTTTATATTTGTTTGCTAATAGAACCTATAATATTTCTCACTTTGTAAGTCAAGAGTTATTATTATTATTTAAGCAAGCAAAATAACTTCTAATTGGATTTATCTTCTTGTACCTAGATAATCCATCAAGAAACTAACAATTCATATTTTCAATAGAATTAGTCAGACCAAAATTCAAGATTTGTTCAAGTAAAACCAAGTCCTAACAACACTTTAAATACTCATTTAAATTTGATAAAATTTATATAAAAATAAGTCAAAAAAGAAACATGCAAATCAATGCAAGAAGCAGTGTTTAAGATATAGTAAGTCTACTATAGACCACCGCACATGAAGCATGTTTTTTTCATAGTATTTAGCATCAAATGATTTAGAAATAATAGTTGCTGCCATCACTAATGAGGAATTCAGAGGATGGAATCATTGGCATGTTGTTCTCCAAGTATGCAGAAGGAGCAGCAACCCCACTTCCAAGTTGTACCAAGTAACCAACATCCTTAAGAATCATCTCCATACCAGTAAGACAGCCTATCACTTGCAACTACAAAAAACACCGGTAAGTTTATAGTAGAATATTTATTAATATTTCATTGTTTTTCGAAATGGTTAGTAAGAGGTAAATAGAGAGAAAATATTTATAACTTGTCAAAAGGAAGTAGGATACAAGGTTATGGCTCATATTATGAATTTGACATAGTTTTGTTAAGGCTTCTCAAAGAGAATTGAGGAACTAACATATTTTACTATTAATCTTGTATTTGGTCAATATGTATATGCAACAAAATCTATAACATTGAATATAAGAAATGACAATATACCTCATTTAGATTTCTCACATGATCTATCCTCTAATCCTTTCATGCTACTTTATTAAGTCCAAGCCATAAGATCGAGTTGTATCATTGTATGCCCTTCTAATAACTTCTCAACTATCAATGTAAGCAGGTACCATAACTACAGTAACAATATGACTAATATGACTAAACTGTTCATCTAATTTTCAGCCCCAAGCCTCCACAACAAACGTGTGATATGAACATATAGTCACACAATATTTAAAAATTTAAACAGAGATGAGCACAGAATAATCAGATTCTTGAAATTCTATAAGCAATTAGATGATGAAATAAAAATCGACTACAATTAAAATCATTGCACTTGTAATGCTTAAATCATCTATAAATTGAACTCGTTTGTAATATTTACATTGTATCTACAAATAATGGTTTCAACATGTTTCTACTTTCTATGCATCTCACAAAGAATACATAATAAAACAAAAAATATTTTCATGTTTTGCTTAAGCTGCATATAAGAATAAAGCATTGAACTTGTTGTTTTTGCAAGGGGAGTGTGCCTTGCTATCACGTTATCAAGTCTTTCCTCAAATATTAGATCAAGTGATGCCTGAGACCAGATAAAAGTTGAATGGAACGAGTACAAAATCTCGTGTTCAATTTGTTTCACCTTTTTGGCTCTCATTACATAAGCAACTCATGACTTTTTGTTTATATATAAAAATAATATATAAGACTCTGTGTTAGGAGGGTTAGGAGGGTGATATATTTCAACATATAAAGTGAATTCAATAATTATTGTAGTTTGTTAGAATCAAGAATATATGATCACATTTTGTGTAATACAACTTATGTATTATAGCCACTATCAGATATTGTAGCTTAAATAATCATCATAAACATATTTACGTTTGCAAAATAAATTGAACAAATTAAATACTTAATCTTCCATTATAAAGTAACGTATATAAAATATGTAAATGTCAAGATTAATGAATATTGATATGTCTTTTCTAAAAAAATACAAAACATTAATAAATGAATAAGAAAATATGTAATACACTGAATATGAAAAAAAATAATTTTATCTTTATCGCCTCCCAACAACACCTACTATTTTACAAAAAATATAAGTTTAAACAATTGAATAAAAACAATGAACAATTATCGAGGATCCAATTTAAAGTCCAATTATATAAGAACTAAATCCACTAATTATTATTGAATCAATATTTGTAAATAAGGTACTTAATATTGATAAATGATATATAAAAATACATTATATTTAGTGTTAAATATAAACCATAAAAGATTTGAAAAACTGGTCTGATTGGATCTTAAGAAAGTCATATTTAAAAAGGCCCGAAGCTGTCTCAACATAAATTTTATTATAAAATTTTGCTTCTCTCCTAAAGAGAAAAAACTTGGATTAACTCAAATTCGAAATTTTAAAATTATCGAAATAATTTTTTTGATAGTTTTATTTTTCATCCAATTTTTTACACTAAAATATTTTGGGATAAAATTTTAAATTGGATAAATTCTACACATCTTTAATATATGTAAAGAAATTTAACAAATGTACATTATTTTTAGAAGAAACGAAAAGTAATAAAATTAAGTTTTTTACATATATCTAATTCGGACCTGCCCTAATTTGCACCATTCTTGGGCCTCAAAATTTTGTATAAAATCCAGATTCATTATTTTTTTAGAAAAATTGATTTGATAAAAATTCTAAATATTTAAATTAATTACGCCACCCTTAACACTATTTAATTTATCTTTATATATTGATATGTCTTTTCTAAAAAAATACACAACATTAATAAATGAATAAGAAAATATGTTATATACTGAATATGAAAAAAAAAATATTTTATCTTTATCGCCTCCCAACAACACCTAGTATTTTACAAAAAATATAAATTTAAACAATTCAATAAAAACAATGAACAATTATCGAGGATCGAATTTAAAGTCCAATTATATAACAACTAAAACGACTAATTATTATTGAATCAATATTTGTAAATAAGGTACTTAATATTGATAAATGATATATAAAAACACGTTATATTTAGTGTTAAATATAAACCATAAAAATTTTGAAAAACTCGTCTGATTCGATCTTAACAGAGTCATATTTAAAAAGGCCCGGAGCTGCATGAACATATATTTTATTATAAAAATTTGCTTCTCTCCTAAAGAACAAAAACTTGGATTTACTCAAATTTGGAATTTTGAAAATATCGAAATAATTTTTTTGATAGTTTTATTTTTCATCCAATTTTTTACACTAAAATATTTTAGGATAAAATTTTAAATCGGAAAAAATTCTACACATCTTTAATATATTTAAAGAAAAATTAACAAATGTACATTATTTTTCGAAGAAATGAAAAGTAATAAAATTAAGTTTTTTACATATATCTAATTCGGACGGGCTGTAATTTGCGCCATTCTTGGGCCTCAAAATTTTGTATAAAATCCAAATTCATTAGTTTTTTAGAAAAAATGATTAGATCCAAATTCTAAATATGTAAATTAATTAAGCCACCCTTAACACTATTTAATTTATCTTTATATAAATTATTAAATATTTATCTTTTAAGTTGAAATGAATATTTATCTTTTTTAGTTGAAATAAATTAGTCAATTAAATTATAATTATTATGTTCCCACTGTGGCTTATAGGCTTTCTATTCTACCAAAATTTTATATTTGTTTGCTAATAGAACCTATAATATTTCTCACTTTGTAAGTCAAGAGTTATTATTATTATTTAAGCAAGCAAAATAACTTCTAATTGGATTTATCTTCTTGTACCTAGATAATCCATCAAGAAACTAACAATTCATATTTTCAATAGAATTAGTCAGACCAAAATTCAAGATTTGTTCCAGTAAAACCAAGTCCTAACAACACTTTAAATACTCATTTAAATTTGATAAAATTTGTATAAAAATAAGTCAACAAAGAAACATGCAAATCAATGCAAGAAGCAGTGTTTAAGATATAGTAAGTCTACTATAGACCACCGCACATGAAGCATGTTTTTTTCATAGTATTTAGCATCAAATGATTTAGAAATAATAGTTGCTGCCATCACTAATGAGGAATTCAGAGGATGGAATCATTGGCATGTTGTTCTCCAAGTATGCAGAAGGAGCAGCAACCCCACTTCCAAGTTGTACCAAGTAACCAACATCCTTAAGAATCATCTCCATACCAGTAAGACAGCCTATCACTTGCAACTACAAAAAACACCGATAAGTTTATAGTAGAATATTTATAAATATTTCATTGTTTTTTAAAATGGTTAGTAAGAGGTAAATAGAGGGAAAATATTTATAACTTGTCAAAAGGTAGTAGGATACAAGGTTATGGCTCATATTATGAATTTGACATAGTTTTGTTAAGGCTTCTCAAAGAGAATTGAGGAACTAACATATTTTACTATTAATCTTGTCTTTGGTCAATATGTATATGCAACAAAATCTATAATATTCAATATAAGAAATGACAATATACCTCATTTAGATTTCTCACATGATCTATCCACGAATCCTTTCATGCTACTTTATTAAGTCTAACCATAAGATCCAGTTGTATCATTCTATGCCCTTCTAATAACTTCTCAACTATCAATGTAAGCACGCACCATAACTAGAGTAACAATATGACTAATATGACTAAACTGTTCATCTATTTTTCAGCCCCAAGCCTCCACAACAAACGTGTGATATGAACATATAGTCACACAATATTTAAAAATTTAAACAGAGATGAGCACAGAATAATCCGATTCTTAAAATTCTGTAAGCAATTAGATGATGAAATAAAAATCGACTACAATTAAAATCATTGCACTTGTAATGCTTAAATCATCTATAAATTGAACTCGTTTGTAATATTTACATTGTATCTATAAATAATGGTTTCAACATGTTTCTACTTTCTATGCATCTCACAAAGAATACATAATCAAACAAAAAATATTTTCATGTTTTGCTTAAGCTGCATATAAGAATAAAGCATTGAACTTGTTGTGTTTGCAAGGGGAGTGTGCCTTGCTATCACGTTATCAAGTCTTTCCTCAAATATTAGATCAAGTGATGCCTGAGACCAGATAAAAGTTGAATGGAACGAGTACAAAATCTCGTGTTCAATTTGTTTCACCTTTTTGGCTCTCATTACATAAGCAACTCATGACTTTTTGTTTATATATAAAAATAATATATAAGACTTGTGTTAGGAGAGTTAGGAGGGTCAGATATATTTCAACATATAAAGTGAATTCAATAATTATTGTAGTTTGTTAGAATCAAGAATATATGATCACATTTTGTGTAATACAACTTATGTATTATAGCCACTATCAGATATTGTCGCTTAAATAATCATCATAAACATATTTATGTTTGCAAAATAAATTGAACAAATTAAATACTTAATCTTCAATTATAAAGTAACGTATATAAAATATGTAAATGTCAAGATTAATGAATATTGATATGTCTTTTCTAAAAAAATACAAAACATTAATAAATGAATAAGAAAATATGTAATACACTGAATATGAAAAAAAAATATTTTATCTTTATCCCCTCCCAACAACACCTAGTATTTTACAAAAAATATAAGTTTAAACAATTCAATAAAAACAATGAACAATTATCGAGGATCCAATTTAAAGTCCAATTATATAAGAACTAAATCCACTAATTATTATTGAATCAATATTTGTAAATAAGGTACTTAATATTGATAAATGATATATAAAAACACGTTATATTTAGTGTTAAATATAAACCATAAAAATTTTGAAAAACTCATCCCATTCAATCTTAAGAAAGTCATATTTAAAAAGGCCCGAATCTGCATGAACATATATTTTATTATAAAAATTTGCTTCTCTCCTAAAGAGAAAAAACTTGGATTTACTCAAATTCGGAATTTTAAAAATATCGAAATAATTTTTTTGATAGTTTTATTTTTCATCCAATTTTTTACACTAAAATATTTGGGGATAAAATTCTAAATCGGAAAAAATTCTACACATCTTTAATATATTTAAAGAAAATTTAACAAATGTACATTATTTTTTGAAGAAATGAAAAGTAATAAAAATAAGTTTTTTTACATATATCTAATTCGGACGTGCTGTAATTTGCGCCATTCTTGGGCCTCAAAATTTTGTATAAAATTCAAATTCATTAATTTTTTAGAAAAATTGATTTGATCCAAATTCTAAATATGTAAATTAATTAAGCCACCCTTAACACTATTTAATTATCTTTATTTAAATTATTAAATATTTATCTTTTAAGTTGAAATGAACATTTATCATTTTTAGTTGAAATAAATTAGTCAATTTAATTATAACAATTATGTTCCCACTGTGGCTTATTGGCTTTGTATTCTACCAAAATTTTATTTTTGTTTGCTAATAAAACCTATAATATTTCTCACTTTGTAAGTAAAGAGTTATTATTGGTATTTAAGCAAGCAAAATAACTTCTAATTGCATTTATCTTCTTGTACGTAGATTTTTTTTTTTGACAAATGCAGAAAGTTCTAATTAAATTGAATATAGTACACTCCGCACAAACCCCCAACTGTCGATACAACCAGGTGATAAAACAAATAACATACTAAAAACAATTAGATGATTTGTTTGGTGATCGTTTAACACATAGAATTTAAAAATTCTTGAAATTAAAAATGAAATCAAAGACATCCCAAGCGATCCAAATTGTAGCAGCATCTCTGAAAATAGCAACATCGCAATTGACCATATTACATAAAAACTATGGTTAGCCCAGTGTTCAGAAACACCAATCGCATAAAATGAGATTGAAGAAGCGGCACCCCAACTATCTACATGCCGGACACGAGCTATAGACATGCCGAAGGCACCCCAGCTATCTACATGCAGGATACCAGCTATAGACATGCCGAAAGTATAAACCCATGAAAGATGACCAATCTTTAGTTGTGAAAGGTGAGCTCTTGCAATAATCACCACCGTCCCAAATCCAATGCAGGCTTTGCAGATCACCAAAAATATCAATAAATTTGTCCTCAACACATCTATGACCAGATAAACCCAACCATGACTAAATAAAAACATAACAAACACTCCAAAAGGAGAGACAAAACACACACTCCTAAAGGAGAGACATACAAACACCCAAAAAATTGGATTTTATTGAAAGGAAATAAACGAGAATAACAGAAAATAAAGGGGTTGGGGCTTTCCACCGGAGAAAACCAGTGGAAGCCGCTTGATTTACTTGAAAATAGACAAACCCTAATAGAGAGGATGAAAGAAGAGAGGCCGCTGAGAGTTTTAATAATGCTACTTAATCCAAAATCTCTTGTAAATGAGTTTTTTTAATAATGCTACTTAATCCAAAATCTGTACCAAAATAGTTATAAAATGACGTGACTGTACAAGTGTTGAAATTTAGTTGGTTCTTCTTGTACCTAAATAATTCATAAAGAAACTTACAATTCATGTTTTTAATAGAATTAGTCAGACCAAAATTCAAGACTTGTTCCACTAAAACCAAGTCCTAACAACACTTTAAATACTCATTTAAATTTAATAAAATTTACATAAAAATAAGTCAACAAAGAAACATGCAAATCAATCCAAGAAGCAGTATTTAAGATATAGTAAGTCTACTGTCGACCACCGCACATGAAGCATGTTTTTTACATATTATTTAGCATAAAATGATTTAGAAATAGTAATAGTTGCTGCAATCACTAATGGGGTATCTAGAGGATGGAATTATTGGCATGTTGTTCTCCATGTTTGCAGAAGGAGCAACAACCCCACTTCCAAGTTGTACCAAGTAACCAACATCTTTAAGAATCATCTCCATACCAGTAAGACACCCTATCACTTGCAACTACAAAAAACACCCGTATATTTATAGTAGAATATTTATAAATATTTCATTGTTTTTAGAAATGGTTAGTAAGAGGTAAATAGAGAGAAAATATTTATAACTTGTCTCGTTTATGACTGATTGTGTGGTCTTAGCAAAAGGAAGTAGGATACAAGGTTATGGCTCATATTATGAATTTGACAAAGTTTTGTTAAAGTTTCTCCAAGAGAATTGAGGAACTACCATATTTTACTATTAGTCTTGTCTCTGGTCAATATGTAGATGCAACAAAATCTATAACATTAAATATAAGAAATGATAATATACCTCATTTAGATTTCTCACATGATCTATCCTCGAATCCATTCTTGCTACTTTACTAAGTCCAAGCCATAAGATCCAGTTGTATCATTCTATGCCCTTCTAATAACTTCTCAACTATCAATGTACGCAGGTACCATAACCGCACTAACAATATGACTAATATGACTAAACCGTTCATCTTTCTCAGTGCAATTTTTCAGCCCCCATGCCTCCACAACAAACCTGTGATATGAACATATAGTCACACAATATCCAAATATGTAAAACAAAGATGAACACAGAATAATCCGATTCTTAAAATTATCTCAGCAATTAGATGATGAAATAAAAATTGACTAAAATTAAAATCATTGCACTTGTAATTCTTAAATCATCTATAAAAAGACTTGGTTTATAATATTTGCATTGTATCTACAAATAATGGTTTCAACATGTTTCTACTTTCTATGCATCTCACAAAGAATACATAATGAAACAAAAAATATTTTCAGTGTTTTGCTTAAGCTGCATATAAGAATAAAGCATTTAACTTGTTGTTGTTGCAAGGGGAGTGTGCCTTGCTATTACGTTCTCAAGTCTTTCCTCGAATATTAGATCAAGTGATGCCTGAGACCACATAAAAGTTTAATGGAACGAGTACAAAATCTCATGTTCAATTTGTTTCACCTTTTTGACTCTCATTACATAAGCAACTCATGACTTATTCTTTATATATAAAAATAATATATAAGACTCTGTGTTAGAAGGGTTAGGAGGGTCAGATATATTTCAACATATAAAGTGAATTCAATAATTATTGTAGTTTGCTGGAATCAAGAATATAAGATCACATTTTCTGTAATACAACTTATGTATTATAGCCACTATCAGATATTGTCACTTATGAATTTTTGCACATAAAATTATATAATAACGTTATGTTAAATCTTAAAAATATATAAAAACACTTTCCAAGATAATCAAAAATTAATAACTTTCCGTTCTTTGAGAACAACTTTGTCATCAATATCACCAACACTAAGAAAATGCTTGATGTACCAATGGATCATCATTCTTTAGAGCAGACCTTCACGCTTAATGATATATAATGATATCGCTAAATGGTAAGGTTTTCTCGAAAAACTTTATCAATATATCCCCAATTTATTTAAGTTCCTCTATAAGAGAATGGTAATGTGTGATATGATAGCTGAGTAATGGTATTTGATTTCTTAAACCTTAAATCTAATAAACATGGTTAACAATATGGAAATTAAAATTAATCTAAATTTAAAATAAATAAGAAAATAGTAGAGATGATAGAAACATTATAATTTTCCTGGTATGCTGGTGGATTATAGAGTGTTGTATACATGTATTTCTCAATACACGGAGGCTCTAATTTTTTATAATGTATTACTTTGCAATGAAGAAATTTGATCAAAATTAAAGAGTGGTTATTAATTAGAGAGACACATTGTGTTAAATTTTGTTTTACTTACACATATTTTTCAACAAATCAATTCTATGTTAAAATCCTTTTTATCCATATAATTAATAAATTAAGTGCTACTGGCGGATACTTGAATCTGGAACATGGTGAAAAGGAGAAAATAAAGTGTACCAAAGTTGTTTAAGTTGTAAAAAGGAACTTTAATCGTTGTATCAATAAATCTCCATTCCAACCTATCTAATGCCATAAAATATCAATTCTTAACCCAGCCACGCCCTTTTTTCCCTTGTGACTTCAAATGCAATCACTGTATTATGAACTAATAGCCTCCCTTCATTAAAAGCACTCTGTTTGTTAGACACTGTCTAGATTAAACATAGTTTGAAATTATTCACCACCACCTTCGACAGTATGCACATCAGAACATTATAAAGATAGATAGGTCGAAGATCTTCCATATGTTTCAGTTGTTTAACCTTAGGAATAAGACATACAAGCCTACGACATAGTTCCTTGGCCCATGTGGTGTATCAAAGAAAATCTGACAAAATTGAACAACATATCTTTTAAAAATATTTCAATACGTTTGAAAAATGCTGTGTTCGACCCATGTGGATCTAGTGACTTGTATTGATGCATGAAAAAGACTACATTCTTAACTTCCTCCTCCCTAATAGGTAACATGACCTAGTGATTGTGAAATAATAATTAAAAAAAGTTTACAAAATGGGTAAAATTTGACACGACCTTAATCTAATAACCATATATCAAACAAAACGGTAAAATTTAACATAAATTTAAACAACTTACCTGAGCAAAAACAAAACAATGTAAAGCCATAGGGAAAAACATATGTGTGTGTACTATCCAACTAAATCATAGTGGAAGACATGTAGATGTGGAGTCCATAACAAGGAATATCATATATGCATGTCCCATAATTACAATATACCTGTTTGTCTTGTCGTGATTTCGGTATTTTTTGTTTATAACTATGAGAAAAAGCAAAAGCGACCAAATCGAGATGTTCCTCCAAGACTCTGATGTTTTACCTTGAGGAGAAGTTGTTTTTTTGATGAGTCGATTTGATCCAAGTTTGTGGAGAAACCACCCTGCAAAGAGAAAGTCAGGTACCGGGTTTTGTAAATAACAATCTGAGAATCTCATATTGTAATTTAATTTAATTCCTTATCACCAAATGATAAGGAGTTGTAAAAAAAAAGCACAAAATGTTTTACCTATCCAAGGGAATCTATGTTATAAAAGATGGCAACCTTTCCACTTTTGCTAACTTAATACATTTCCCTGTAGTAGGTAGCAAGGTCATAGTTGTAGATCAATGTCCTCCACCAATACTATAGATGTTATTTTCTTCGTTATTTGTATTAATAACATATCGCCTCTCCGTCCTTGAACTATTCTTGTTATCGACACTTGTGGTATCTCTTCTTTCAAGACATTTGTTCTCACTTCCCGTAGCTCGGGTCATCTTCTCACAATTTTCCTTTATCTTTTTCTAAAATGAAACGAGTAAAAAAAATTATAAGATGTGAATTATAATAACACTTGCTTAATTGATTCTTAATAAACAATTATACAAACACCTTTATATGACCTAGGCGATTGGACACAAGTTTTTTATTTAACGATTCAATATATAATAAAACATCTGAAAGTATTGAATTTCTTCTTTGTAGTACTTCATTCTATAAAGATTAACAAACTATCAGAAGACCGAGCAAACAAAAAGTCCAAAATACAAATTCTACTATTACAACCACAAGTGATACCTTAAAATTTCATACCACTGTCATTCCAAACAATTCCCAATACAACTCAGAACTGATAATAAGACACGATTGACACATAAATATAATTTAATAAAGATCCCAAACACAAAATAACATAGAAAGAGAAAAGCAAGGAGGTAAATTAAACAATAATTAACAATAATCGACCAAATTTAATCTTCTCCTAAATTAAATTTAGTGAATTGAAAGAACTTTAGGAAAGATGATTTGGGGAAAAAATACATTCCGTTCAAGGTTTAATCTTTTCCGAGATTTAATCTTCTTGGAGCTTTAGTCTTTACAAAGATTTAATATTAAGTGTTTGAGAGAAATATTTCAGCAAAGATTTAATCTTTCGCCGCAGTGGAGATTGTTTGATAGTCCGTGTTTTTTTATATTATTTAATTGACAGCCGGGAAAACAATTTCAGGAAGCCCGCTCACAAGTTTTGAACAAGACCGCCTAACTTTTGGGCCCAAATCTCTGATCTACTGTAACGATTATATAATGTATTGCAATAACATATATTTGTAACTACCTCGAAATTTTGTTGATTCAGTTGCAATGTTTTTAAAATCCCTTACAATAGACATGAAATCACCTTTCAACCATAACATTTTTTAGATAGTTTTTAGAAATCTGGTTGCGAAAGCAATTCTATGGTATAGTGAACTAAACCTTGTATAACCATTATTCTTTAATACCTGATTCTCCTACAGGCTGGAAGCTATTCCTCATACATACCCTGATATACTCTGGTGATATTTATGAATTGCTTTATGCTCTGAAATAAATGTTTTATCAACGTTAATTATGATTCTGTTTTATTGAATTACAATATTTATCATGTTGAATTGTTATAGAAATAGATAGCGTTCTAAATATGGAACATATTCGTGGTCAGACCAGATTGGTGGTCATATTAGGCCAATGTGTGCCTTGGATCCAGTATAGAGAACAGAGCTGTGTGCTTTAATCGGGTTAGTGTGTCACTGATCAGCAGCCTAACCTTGGTTTTAAACTTAAAAATGAATATCCAATTCTAATAATTGCTTAACAAGGAACTTGATTCCTATGAATCATTTCAATTGATCATTGTTTACACTCAGTTATTGTTATATATTATAACTTGCTGAGCTAGTTAGCTCACCCTTGTGAATCTATTTACGTTATTCTATAGTTAAAATGGAAATTATTGGTAATGAGGACCCCCCAGTCCAGTATACGATCTAAGATTCCAGGTTGAGTTGGATCGAGCTAGATTGAGTTATGCAAGTTTCTAAGAATGATTTCATTTTCAGTTATAAGTTAAACTAGTTGGGATTTGGTATGACGTAATAAAAGTCAAGGTTGTGGCTGGTTTTCATACTTTAACCTGTTGTGACGGTGCTTGCGTAAATAACGGTAATTGCATATAATATTTCATATACAGGTTTATATAATATATGTGTTGTGAACCCCAAACTTCTTACCTGGGGTTTGGAGGGCGTCACAACCACCATCTCTGAAGCTAAATCAACTCATAATATTACCTAATATACAACCAGTGCTACCCCTAAAGCTACGAGAAATGCTACCATAAATTGCTACCATGATCCGTGGTTGCGTAAATAAGGGTAATTGCATATAATATTTCATATACAGGTTTATATAATATGTGTGTTGTGAACCCCAAACTTCTGACCCGAGTTTGGAGGACGTCACAACCACCATCTCTGAAGCTAAATCAACTACTAATATTACCTAATATACAACCAGTACTACCACTAAAGTTACCAATAATGCTACCATAAATTGCCACTACTAACACTAACCAATATAACATCAATGCTACCACCTGTAATACTGTTAGATATATTTGATAATGTCATGGCTAATATGTTTTATGTTTAGATTTTAGATCTTATTTAAACAGGACAAATCAGTACTTAACTGATCAGTACTTATACTGGACGTCAGGACTTAAGGGATATCAGTACTTATGTTATCAGGAGATAAGCATCAGGAGATAGATATCAGAACTTAAGTGCTGAAGGACGATCAGATAAGGACAGTAGCTGATTAAAGTTAAGAAGATCAAGATAAACATAAGAAGAGATATGCATGAAGAAGGAATTCCATAAAGAATGGAATACTTGGAATAAAAGATATCTGATTGATATATATTAGGAAGCAGAATTATATTCCATATCAATTAGCGATTATCTTATAACTGTGTAATAAATAAACACAGACATAGGGTTTACACTATAAGTGTTATCATTATCGAGAATATTATTTACTGTAACTCTAGCAGCTCTCGTGATATTTTGTTCATCACTGAGAGATAACAGTTCCAGATTGTAACAAAGTTTATTGTTTCAATAAAGTTTGTTTTCTGTTACATAAGTTCTTGAAGTTTGATTTGATTGTAATAAACACTGTATTCACCCCCTCTACAGTGAAAGTGTGACCTAACAAGTGGTATCAGAGCCTGCTGTTAACACACATACAGTTAAAGATCCAAACACAATCATGTCTGACACAGAAACTCCAACTAAGCCTGCCAAAACTGAGGAATCATCAAAGACATTAATTTAGAGTCGATATGAGACCATCAGAGTTCCCATACTGAGACCATCTAAATATCCCATATGGAAGGTAAGGATGACCATGTTTCTGGAAGCAACAGATCCAGAATACCTTGATAGAATCAAGGAAGGGCCTCACAAACCTACCAAGCTCACTTTGTAGTTGCAGGTAAAGCAGCAAAGACTGTACCAAAGGAAAAGAGTGATTACACTGCTGAAGATATAGCATCTATTGCTAAGGATGCCAAGGTACGACACTTACTGCATAGTGCCATTGATAATGTAATGTCAAACAGGGTAATCAACTGCAAGACTGCCAAGGAGATATGGGATGCACTGGAGACAAGGTGTCAAGGAACTGAAACAGTTAAGAAGAACAGGAAGACAATACTCACTCAAGAGTATGAACATTTTGACTCAAAATCTAATGAGTCATTGAATGATTTATATGATAGATTTGTCAAACTTTTGAATGATTTTTCATTGGTTGATAAAGAGTATGATCTTGAAGATACCAACCTAAAATTCCTGTTAGCTCTTCTTGAATGCTGGGATTTGAAGGCAACAACAATAAGAGACAACTACAATCTTGATGAAACAACTCTTGATGAAATCTATGGAATGCTCAAGACTCATGAACTTGAGATGGAACAAAGAAGCAAGAGAAAAGGAGGAAAGTCAAGGACAGTTGCTCTCAAGGCTGAAGAGGAATCCCCCAAAGCACCTTCCTCAAAGAAAGACAAGGGTAAAGCTCTTTTCATAAAGTCTGATACTGAGTCATCAAGTTCTGAGAGTGATGATGACTCAGATTCTGAAAGCTTGCCTGAAACTGATGCTGATGAGGAGATGATGAAGCTGTGTGCTCTTATGGTGAAAGGAATCACAAAGATTGCATATAGGAAGTTCAGGAAGGGAAAGAAGTTTTCCAGGAAAGGCATAAGTTCTGATAAGAAGAATTTCAGAAGATCTGAAGGAAGAAGAGGAAAGTCTGACAGATGAGATTACGCCAATGTTAAATGTTATAATTGTGGTGAGAAAGGCCACATATCTCCTGATTGCAAGAAGACCAAGAGTGACAAAGGCAAAGCTCTTGTCACAAAGCAGAAAAGCTGGACAGACACCTCAGACTCTGAAAGTGAGGAGAACTATGCATTGATGGCAAATGCTGATAAATCAAGTTCTGAGAGCAGTTCTGAAGCTGCTGAAACAAAGGTACCTCAGACTACTTATGCTTTTCATACTGATGATATTAATGAGTTGAGAAGATATCTTAAAACCATGTTTGTTAGTTATAGAGATCAAACTTTAACATGTGAAAGATTAACTTCTGAAAATCTTGCTTTTAGGAAAAGAAATGATTTCTTAGAAAAAGAGTTAGTCATGTTCCATCAAACTCAGAAGGATAGAGATGATGCTTTTTATGTTAGGGATGAAGTGCTAAAAATGAATGAATCTCTAAAAACTGAGTTAGAAAAGGAGAGAGAGATTATTAGGACTTGGACTAACTCTGGCAAAACAACTCAAAATTTGCTAAGCAGTGGAAACTGGAAAGAGGGCTTAGGTTATGGAGAAAATAAAAATGAAAAAGGAACTGTAGAAATTAAGCCTGTTGATAAGCAAAAGCCCAAGTTAAAACCTGTTAAGTTTGTAACTGAAAAATCTGAAAATGAGAAATCAGAAGTTAAAAAGGAATTAGCTTCTGAAAAACTAAAACAGGAAAAGACAGCTGAAGTTAACATAGGCTTAATGACAAAGAAGCAGCTTAAGCATAAGCTGAAAGATGTTAAGAATGCAAACAAGGTAAAATCACCTAGGAAAAACAGGAATGGAAAGGAAGGTGTGAATAAAAGCAATAACTATAAATCTGTTCCTGATGCTCCTAGGAAAGCATGTCATAACTGTGGAAGTTCTAACCATCTGGCTTCTTTTTGCAGGAAGAATAAGAATATTAACTCCTTATCTTCAAAATCAGGAGTTAAGAGTCAGTCTGTTAGATACAAACCACAAAATCCTTGTTTTCATTGTGGTAGTTTATGGCATTCCATTTATACTTGTAAGGAATATCATAGTTTGTACAATGATTATTATCAAATAAAACCTTCTTTAAAGAAAGTTTCTGTTGTTCCTTCTAGTGTAAGTTCTGATTCAAAGTCTGGTAGTATAAGTTCTGATAAGAAAACTGTTAACATAAAATCTGATGCTAAATCCGCTGCAAATGTTAACAAACCTAAAAAGGCCAAAGGATCCAAGCAAGTCTGGGTCCTTAAAACTAATAATTAGTGGTCTTTTTGATTGCAGGGCAACAGGAAAAATATTTTAGTTCTGGACAGTGGATGTTCAGGACATATGACTGGAAATAAGGCCCTGCTATCAGACTTTGTGGAGAAAGCTGGCCCAAGTGTTTCTTATAGAGATGGCAACATTGGAAAAACTTTGGGATATGGCAATATCAATCTTGGGAATGTCATCATTAAAGATGTAGCTCTGGTCTCAGGACTTAAACACAACTTACTGAGTATAAGTCAAATCTGTGACAGAGGTTATCATGTTGATTTCTTTGCAGAACATTGTGAAATAGTTAGTAAATCTAAAGGAAAAGTTGTTCTGAAGGGATTCAGGCGTGGTAACATTTATGAAGCTAAGCTTTCACCAAGTTTTGATGGTTCTGCAATCTGTTTAGTGAGTAGAGCCTCAATTGAAGAAAGCTGGAATTGGCACAAGAAACTCTCTCATTTAAACTTCAACAAGATAAATGAACTGATCAAGAAAGATCTTGTGAGAGGACTGCCAAAATCAGTGTTTGCTCCTGATGGTCTTTATGACTCATGTCAGAAGGCCAAACAAAGAAAATCTTCATTCAAGAGCAAGACTGAATCATCAATTCTTGAGCCATATTATCTACTTCATGTTGATCTATTTGGTCCAGTGAATGTCATGTCTATTGCAAAGAAGAAATATGCGTTGGTCATAGTAGATGAGTTCACCAGATACACATGGGTGTATTTCTTGCACACAAAAAGTGAAACTGCATCTATCCTGATTGATCATGTCAAACATCTGGATAAATTGATCAAAGATTCTGTGAAAATTTTGAGGAGTGATAATGGCACTGAATTCAAGAATCTGATAATGGAAGAGTTCTGCAAAAATCATGGAATAAAGCAGGAATTTTCTGCTCCTGGAACTCCACAGCAAAATGGAGTTGTTGAAAGGAAGAATAGAACTCTCATTGAAGCTGCACGAATAATGCTTGAAGAAGCAAAGCTTCCAACCTATTTCTGGGCTGAAGCTGTGCAGACTGCTTGTTTTACTCAAAATGCAACACTCATTAACAAGCATGGAAAAACACCATATGAGATGGTGAAGAACAAGAAGCCAAATCTGAAATACTTTCATGTATTTGGATGTAAGTGTTTTTTTCTCAAGACTCATCCTGAACAGCTATCCAAGTTTGATCTAAAAGCTGATGAGGGAATCTTTGTTGGATATCCACTTTCCACAAAAGCCTTCAGAGTCTATAATTTGAGAACAAAAGTGATCATGGAATCTATCAATGTCTCTTTTGATGACAAGAAGATCACTGGACTTGAAGATTGCATTGATCTTGATCAGCTGAGATTTGAAAATGAAGATTCATATTCTGATACCTTAAGTCCTGACAGTCTAAGTCCTGATACTATAAACTCTGATGGATTAAACTCTGATGTTATTGAAACTGTGGTGACTACGTCAAAGGAAGATGCACCAATGCAGGGGGAGCATACTCAAGATATTATCACATCTCAAGAAGCATCAGAACATACATCTGGCTCTTCAAGTTCTGATTCGTCAAGTTCTGATAAGCCAAGTACTGACAGTGCTGAAAATCTAAATGCTGAAGGATCCAACTCAGAGAGCATAGTTTCAGGGGGAGCATCAGAAAATGAAAACGAAGACAGCATGAATCATGGGGGAGCATCAGTTCTAGAGAAAACCTTCCATCTGCAAGGAAGTGGACAAAATCACATACACCTGATTTGATAATTGGAAATCCTGATGCAGGTGTCAGAACTAGAACAGGTACTTCTAATGAATGTCTTTACAATTCTTTTCTCTCTCAGTCTGGGCCAAAGAAAGTGGAAGAAGCTCTTCAAGATGCTGATTGGGTGCAAGCAATGCAGGAAGAGTTGAATGAATTTGAAAGAAACAAAGTCTAGACCTTAGTGCCAAGACCTAAGAATAGATCTGTTGTTGGTACAAAATGGGTATTCAGAAACAAAACTGACAGTGATGGCATAATTGTAAGGAACAAGGCAAGGCTGGTTGCAAAAGGATATTCTCAACAGGAGGGAATTGACTATGATGAAATATTTGCGCCAATTGCTAGATTAGAAGCCATAAGGATATTCATGGCTTATGCTGCTCACAAAAAGTTTACTGTCTTTCAAATGGATGTGAAAAGTGCTTTTCTCAATGGAGAATTGGAGGAGGAAGTATATGTTGAACAACCTCCAGGCTTTGTAGATTCCAAACATCCAGATTATGTCTACAGGCTTGATAAAGCACTTTATGGACTTAAGCAAGCTCCTAGAGCATGGTATGAGACTTTAGCTCAGTTTCTTCTGGAAAGTGGATTCAACAGAGGAACTATTGACAAAACACTGTTCTATCTCAACCATGGCAAGGACTTACTTTTGGTCCAGATTTATGTTGATGATATCATTTTTGGGTCTCCAAATGACAAACTTTGCAAAAAGTTTGCCAAACTAATGCAGTCAAGATATCAGATGAGTATGATGGGAAACCTTAGTTATTTTCTGGGCCTTCAAGTCAAGCAGAGTGAAGAAGCCACTTTTATTTGTCAATCTAAGTATACCAGAAACTTGCTGAAGAAATTTGGAATGCAAGACTGTTCAAGTGCATCCACTCCCATGGCCACTGCAACAAAACTGGATAAGGATACTGGTAATTCAGTAGATATTACTGATTACAGAGGTATGATTGGCTCACTTCTCTATCTAACTGCTAGTAGACCAGATATCATGTTTGCTACCTGTCTTTGTGCAAGATTTCAAGCAGATCCAAGAGAACCTCACTTAACAGCTGTAAAAAGAATCTTTAAGTATCTTAAAGGAACAGCTGATCTAGGATTATGGTATCCTAGAGAATCAGATTTTAAATTAATAGGTTACTCAGATGCAGATTTTGCAGGTTGCAAAATTGACAGGAAAATCACAAGTGGAAGCTGCCAATTTCTTGGACGCAGATTGGCTTCTTGGTATAGCAAGAAACAAAAGTCAATTTCCACATCAACTGCAGAAGCAGAGTATATTGCTGCAGGAAGCTGCTGTGCACAGATTCTTTGGATGAAGAATCAGTTACTGGATTATGGGTTAACATATTTCAAAATCCCTATTTACTGTGATAATCAAAGTGCTATTGCTATGATAGGTAATCCAGTTCAACACTCTATGACAAAGCACATCAGCATCAGGTACCATTTCATCAGGGAACATGTGGATGAAGGTACAGTGGAATTGCATTTTGTTCCCACAGATCAACAAGTAGCAGATATCTTCACAAAACCACTGTGTGAAGCTACCTTTACAAGATTGGTAAATGAACTTGGAATGATTTCAGGTTCTTTCTCTAAATCTGCTTAAACTTGTTCTATGTTATCAGACTTTATGATCAGTATTTACAGAATTAATCTCTTTGTGTATTCTGTGCTTAATTGATAAATGTTTTTAAGTACTGACTGTTGTCTGATATATATCTCTTAACTCTAATAAGTGATATATCTGTTTAAGTAATCATTCAATCCTATGAGGATAATTGTGCTAGATACTGACCTGCTAGTCTTCAATAAACAAATGATCCCATGAAAGAAGTAATTATTTCTGTGGAAATCTTATGACACAAGCAAATTCTGATACTTGAGCTTAGTTTAGTTTACTTTATTCATCTTATTACTAAGTCCCAAATTAGAATAATGCTACTCATCTGTTTAAGTTCTGATTCTAGTAAAACTGCTGAATGTACTAAGTGCTGATAAACCTCACTTATCAAAAGAAGAAGAAAAAGAATCAAAGAATAATATCAGGTACTCCTTTGAGATCTAGAGTAAAAATGTGAATGGAATGACCCAAGTGCATAGCTGGTATTAAGTAAATATGCATTAGAAAAGCAAAATATTTTCTTGGTGACTTTTCACACTCTATGATTACTGGAGAAATACTCTAATAATAGCATAAATTCTGATAAGCAGTCGTAACTCACTTACACTGAGAAGCCACTGTAAAATAGAATTTAAAAAGATGCATAAAATTAGCACAAAAACAGTTGAGGTGGACTCATGCATGAACTCATTTATCAGTTGGTTTCAGGATAATGACAGCTCTTTAGCAAAATTTTAATTATGACTTATTTCTAAGATGTACTGAAGTAAATCAGACTTTACTCTTTATTAGTTATTTAGCTTAATGCACACACAAATCACTCCATATGAATGATGAAATTTTTATGGTGGTCTATGTTCTTTTAGACAAACAGTCACTGTGTCACCTTGCACAAATTCTGAGGACACGTTCTAGTTATATGTTCTGATGATTAAGTTCTGAAGATTATAACTCAGAACTTGTATGAAAACTTACTAAGATAGATATTCCTTGTTCGAATTAAGACATTATGTTCTGATGACTGTTAAGTTCTGGTATAGGTCTAAGTTCTGATTTTTCAGTCTAACCCTTTACTTGACTTATCTGTGAGTAAAATTTGGTAACAGTCTCATATTAATTTAGAATATGTTGAAGTGGAAGATTAATAGTCTATGGTTAGGACTAATGGCACTCGTCCTTGAACAGTTCACTCTTGTTACATGTGCACATTCCTTTTCAAATGACTGTTATTCTTTTTCAAGTCTAGGGAGACGAGGTAGACTTAACTCTATCTGTCAGTATTAAATATCTTCGCGTCTCCTGGCATTCTCTTGCCTATATAAACAGCCACTTCACATTAGCCTTTCCATCAATTTTTCTCACAATCTTAACTTCATATTCTTTTTCAAAAACATCATGGTCCGATTCAACATGTTTTTGAATTACCAAAATTTTCATATGGAGCTAAGCTGCGCCGACTGGCAGCAGGAGTGGCATGTAACTGCCATTCCTGAAGAGATATGGGGCTCTGTCCTACAGGCGGTGCTGAACCGACTTCTGTTCTTCGAGATGGACTACCAGCTTCATCTTGATCGATTGGAGGAGGAAAGGCGGGAAGCTATCCATCAGCAAGAGCGAATCATTCGACTCGCTATCTTGTTTGTCGAAGATAGGAAGAGGAAGATGACTTAATCTCGTCTTCTTCCTGTTCTTCTTCATCCTCAGCTTTGTCAGGCTTCTTAGCTAGGACTAAGGCTGTTGATGTTAGATTTAGAACCTTAGGACAAGATTGTAAAAGTTCTGATGTAATTTCAATTTCATCAATGTATTATTTTGATATATTAATGGAATTTGTTTTTGTCTTATGATCTTGTCTCTGAGAAATTTTGATACGCATTGATAAATCCTGATAAATATTCTGATGATCGTATAAATTGTGTCTGACTTTAAGTTCTGAACATGTTTTATCAGTACTTACTTAACTGATTGATTTTACTCATTCTCACACACAGTTTTTTTTCAGAATATTGATATTGCAGAGTAAAATATTTGAATTAGTGGGAACAGTTTCAATTTTAAATTAAAACTGATTCACCTTGATTAATGGAATCTAGGTAAGTGGAACGGTTTTTCCTTGAAAAACTGCAAGTGGGTGGTAATTATTCCTTATTTACCGTGCCCATTACTTTTTGTCTTCTCTATGTATAACAGGTGTCAAAGTATTTACCACTACTTTTAAATGCATGTCTGCCATGTGTCCTCAACGGTTACTTTTTGTGTATAAGTAAAAGAGAGCAAAGATTGTCAAATCTTTTATTTAACTTTATATTTTATCTCTCTCTTTACTTTTCAACTCTCTCATCTACTGACGATTTTCTTTTAAGAGGCATTTTCTCAAACACATTACAGGTTACCGATTTCTTTCCAAACATAATGGCACCCAAGGACATTCTCTTTGATGGAGCAAAGTTTGTTCCTAATAACTTCTCTGCGATACTAAACACTACAGAGGCACCCTCTGAACTTCATTTCATTCAGGACTTTCTCACTAGTTCTGATATTGGGTTTGCTCTAACTGAGCCTACATCCATTTCTGGAGTTTTGGAGGAGTGGAGTATATGACAATGGTGGTGCTCAAGGGTCCCCAAGTATAATATTTTCATCAGGAGAAGATGAGTATGTTGTGACTTTGTCTACAGTTAGATAGGCATTACAGCTACCTGAGGACTGTGTTTATTCTACTGTTGATGACTCAGTTCTTCAAAACATGATGGTTAGTTTGGGATATGAAGGAACATTGACCAAGCTTGGACAGTTGAAGAGATCTTTCATAAGGAGGGAATGGAGTTTCTTCTTTGATTGCATTACCAAAGCTTTCGCCAATAAATGTTCAAATTTTGATGCAATTCCCATATTCAGCAAACAAATCGGGTATGCACTTCTAAATCACACTGATTTTGATTATGCACGAGCAGTCTTAGGTTTTATTGGGGATAGGATGACAGAAGATCGCAATACTGTATATTTTGCAAGATTTTGTCAGCTTATTTATAGTTTTTGTTGTAATCAGCCCCAAAATTTTGGTGATCTAATTCCATCTTTCATAATAGCTAAGAGAGCTTTTACTGATTTATTATCTTCTGATACTAAAAAGGCTGTGTTAAGACCCCTCTTAATACCTTTATCTGTCAAACAAGCCTTAATCACCTATGATCCTGTTAAGTACACTGCACTTTATCCTGATGTTCAAACATCAGAACATGGTTCATCAGCACCTACCACCTCTACTCAGCCACCTCAAACCTCTCAACCATCTCTCAGAACATATCTCAAGTCCTATGTGAAGCCTACATCTTCTAAGTCAAATAGAACAAAGACTGTTTCTCAAACACCTCAGAAGAAGAGGAGGATTACTTTGAGAGATGAATCAGATTCTGAGGAACAGATTCTTTCTTCAGAACCTGTGGTAACTGCAGCTGAGAAAAAGATTTCTCAGAAGGATTCTGAACTTGGAGGATCTAAGCTTCTCAAGAGGCTTAGAAAAATGACAATTCCTGAAACTTCCAAGGACTCTAAATTACCAAGGAAATACAAGAAACAGAGGGCACAAAGGCCAGTTTCAGATGATGAGGAGGAAGTAGTTACTGGAAAGGAAGCAAGAGATAAAACTGGATTGGGAAGTGCTGATGAAAGAAGAGTACACAACACTACCAATGATCCAACTTCCTTGAGTGAACCAGGTATTGGAGCAACTCCTGAAAGATTGAATCAACTGGAATCTGTACAAATGGTTTACCATACCTACTTGAAGGAACACATCTTGTTGTATTTCATGACAGATGGTAGGGTATATCATATAAGACAAAATGCCATTCCATTGAAGTATTTTGAAGAATTGGAGCATATATTATTCTTACTTCAAGTGGATGACAGATTGACAGGGACTGCTGCAAACTATTTGAAAGAACAGATTCAGAGACAGAAAAGACTTTATTCTGTTAAGTCTGACAGCATATATGTTCCAAAGTACAGAAATCACAATGGTGATATTGTTGACATGAAGCCTAATACTGCACAGATCAGAACATATCTTGGTATTAAGGGGCTTGAATTTAATCTAGAGTCTGACAAAGCCTATGTCATAAGACTAGATCAGGAGTTGAGAAAAGCAAAAATTAATGATCTCAGAGCTGCAATATTTCAAACTGGTGAAGATCCTGCAGAGCTTAAAGATGTCAAACGGAGAATGATTGATGAACTCAGATATGCTGAGAAATGTTTGTTGAAGAATTATCTCAGAACAACTCCTGACATCAGAGAGATCAGAAAATGATGAAGCCAAGTCAAAGATCTACAACTGCTTAAATTCTGATGTGTATACAGACTAAAGTTGTTATCAGAAGTTGAATTGGTAAAAGCTTTAAGGACTGTAAGTTGTAGTTATCTTGTCTAATTCTCATGCATTTGTACTTAATGTTTTTGACATCATCAAATATCTGTTAAACTTGTATATTTTACTAATTTACAAGTTGGGGGAGATTTTAGATATATTTGATAATGTCATGGCTAATATATTTTATGTTTAGATTTTAGATCTTATTTGAACAGGACAAATCAGTACTTAACTGATCAGTACTTATACTGGACGTCAGGACTTAAGGGATATCAGTACTTATGTTATCAGGAGATAAGCATCAGGAGATAGATATCAGAACTTAAGTGCTGAAGGACGATCAGATAAGGACAGTAGCTGATTAAAGTTAAGAAGATCAAGATAAACATAAGAAGTGATATGCATGAAGAAGGAATTCCATAAAGAATGGAATACTTGCAATAAAAGATATCTGATTGATATATATTAGGAAGCAGAATTATATTCCATATCAATTAGCGATTATCTTGTAACTGTGTAATATATAAACACAGACATAGGGTTTACACTATAAGTGTTATCATTATCGAGAATATTATTTACTGTAACTCTAGCAGCTCTCGTGATATTTTGTTCATCACTGAGAGATAACAGTTCCAGATTGTAACAGAGTTTATTGTTTCAATAAAGTTTGTTTTCTGTTATATAAGTTCTTGAAGTTTGATTTGATTGTAATAAACATTGTATTCACCCCCTCTACAGTGAAAGTGTGACCTAAACAAATACCATAATTAAACTGGCCATAAATGGAACGGCTTAAGCTAGCACGAACTTCAACACCAATACCAATAATACCACCACTAAGCTACCAATACGACCACTAAGCTACCACCAATGCCACCACCAATGCCACTACTAAGACTAACTAATATAACATCAAAGCTACCACCTGTAATACCATAATTAAACTAGCCATAAATGGAACTGCTTAAGCTAGCACGAACTTGAACACCAATACCAATAATACCACCACCAATTCTCCTGCAAAGATTACCGCTTTCAATGCCACCAATTACACTAATAAGAGCACCAGGACCAATGACACCATCAATGCCAGCAAATCCACTACTAATATTATCATTTCTGGTACCACCAATTTAACCACTAAAGATGCTAGTAGTGCTGCCACCAATCCCACTTTTATAACTACCCAATATACCACCAATGCTACTACCACTTATGCCATTATTAAAGTTACCACCAATGATACTCATTAAGTTAGCACCAACTTCACCACCAACAATCCCACCACCAATTCCACTCCTAAGATTACGACTACTAGTGCCACCAATTGGACTAGTAAAATTACCATCACCAGTGACACCGCCAACAATATTACTACTGGATTAATGAAAAACCATAACTCTATAGTTTTTAATTAGTTACGGATCTATAGAAGTTACTAAGCAACGGGTTCCAGTGAGGCTGAAAATGGTGACCCTACCTATTCATATATTGAAAATATAAGTTCTTCCATCACTAAAAAATTTCCCAAACAAAGCCTACATCTCTATCAAGTAAGAAATCTCATTTTCAACCATGTGTGTTGTGAAATGAAGTTAAAAAGTGATGGGGCTTCGTGAGATGGGAAACTCCGAATATAAGTAAACTTCGTGTTTTATTAGGTCAACAAAGAGTAATTTAGAGTTTTTTGTCATATATACATTAGAAAAAAACACACCGCACATAGATCCACTTGTACTATCTGCATTTATATTAATAATATATATTGGCATGGTAAAAGTTAAAGAATAACAAAGAAACCTTACACGGTATATTGATGAAGAGAAATGGAAGGCACTTGGAGCATTTTCTTCATTGTTTTCGGAACTTGTTGCAAGTAGCAAGAAAAATATAATTCGTGTGAAAATGTCTCTAAAGTAAGGTCATACATACACACAAAATAAATTTAATAGTATAATTCAACAAATATGAACATAAAATATAAATAATGCGTGGGCTTATGTTCTATAAATTTTCATTTTTTTCATATATCATGTATTTGAGTATTTATGAGGAACAAAAAAAATTAATATAAATGTAACTGATTTTTTTTCTAACCTTGACATATAATTTTGAAAGGATAATTCTTGACATAGAGGTCATGTAAAAATAAATACAAGTGACATTCCATGTAAATCTACATACATATATACAAGGAAAATGGGATACTTATTTCAGTGTTTGATTTCTACCAAAAGTTTATGCAAATAACACATATGAAAAGAAAATGAAGAAAGAGGGAAATATAAATTATTACCTTAACTTTGTTAAACAACATCAATTCATGATAACCTGTAAACCTTATCCACTTAGTCCTCCACCAATTCATTTGATTAGTCCTCCACCAAATCATTTGCAGATGTGTTTAACCTTAGAGCACCAAAACACTCTTTCATAGAAATTTCAAATAACTCCAAAACACTATTTTATGGCCTATTTGATGGCCATGTACAAATTCATTTTGTTTGTAAGGGGGGCAGGCTTGTGCTGATATTAGGATTTTATTTACCTTTTTAATATCCTATATTTTGCAGGCCCAATTGTATATCATGGGTTTCAATGGGCCCAATTTAGTTTAAATTATTTTTTATCTTAGTATTAATTTCTTTTTACAAATTCAAATTTTTACTTTTTATAAAAATATAATTTAACAAAGTCTGCTCCATGTATTATACAAACTAATTGGGTGTTGATTTACAACCATAATTAAACAAGCATTAGTCTAATTTATTTTTTAATGTAAATAAAATGAGATTCTATAAATTAAGTGGTAAGAATTTTATAAAAAACTTAACTAAAAATGATATTTTCTCGAAAATTTTAAATTTTATTTAGTGAATTTATATATAAATTCCCTACTCACCTCAACTAACAATAATATATGTACTATTACAACCCTAACTAAGAATAATAGAAGTACTACTATCATACATTCAAGTCTTAAAAACCTCTCACAATAATTCCGATATTATTGGTCATGAAAAAATTAATATTACCATAACAACATTTAATCAAATTAAATTTCTAGAGGTATAAGATACATTCCAAATTTTCGACAAACAAGTTATACCCTATGGGAAAAATGATACAATTTTAAAAATATTTACTTATTGCTATCGTTAAACATAAAAATTAAAATGAATGATAATTTGATTGTTGATTTTTATTTTATTCTTAGTCAATTTGATTTGAACATGTAAAATGATAATATATTGTGGGTAACACTATATATACCATATTCATTCACCGGTTGATTGGGAAAAATCTAAATTGGGAAGAAATTGAATGAGAAATGCAGCTGATAGTGTCTAAGTATATAAGTTGTTTGGCTTATCAATATGTACTTTGACATAATTAAATTGAATATTTTTAATATTTTCAATTATAATGAAAATTTATTATTTAAAACAATGCTTATATATATAAACTTGTTTTGTAACTCAAAATTTTCAATAGGCAAGTTTTCCAACAAATTTTGTCAAATGTGTACCAAAATATAATTTCATTAATTTTTTTAAGATGAATAAAGAGGATACGTACAAAAATTACTTCTAGAATTTCCTTCTTTGAATAAAATTATTAATATTAAACTTTAATTCAAAAAATAATTATTTTAAAAAGATATGTAAAATTATTAATATTACATGAACAAAGTTCAAAAAACATGTATTATGGGATGGAATATATTCTACTAAATTTGGCCTAAGGTTTTATGTAATTCATCATTTATATTGACTTTGGTATGAAATGACTATTATGGCCCAATAAGCATTTTTTTCTATATAACAAATAGTAGAAAATGACTACTTAAATTTCATACCAACTTTGTAATTTTTTAGTTATGATTTGAATCTACCGATTATATTAGTGTTAGAAAATAATTTTCTTAAAAAAAATATTTTAATAATCATGCAAAGTAATCATTTAAGAAGAAAATTATAAGTTTCTAACTTCAGTTGAGAAAATTTTATAATGAAAATATGTTTTCGACAAATAATTAATGCTGACAAAAATATATTAAAATTATTTAAACATCATTTACATTACTTATATTTTGTACTCACCATTTTTTATAGTTGTTTGAGTAATTTTAATCCAAATTAGTTATTTGAATAAACATTTCTTTTCCTGCAAATATTTTAAGAAAATATAAAAAAATAATAAGATCACCAAATTCCAAGAAAAACTATTAAAAAAGGAGATCAAAATTTAAATTAAAAGTTTATCAAATCCCAGAACATACCTCAATTTGTGTCCAAAGGCGGAACCTACCCATGTGGTAGGAATTGAGTTCTGATTTCCTGAAAATTAAAAAATGGTTTATAAAACTTCAAAAAAATTGGTTTCAAAAGTTGTTGATATTAGTAAATAACTATCACATTTTTTCCATTAGTATTTCATATGAGAGTTTAACAAAAATGACCTCATCACTATTTATTGATGAATACTTCTCATCAATATTGTTCATATTAGTATTTTTTTTGATATTATAGCATATGTATTAGGATTCCTTATTGATTTTATTTTTATATTCATTGTGTGTAAGTGTGCAGAAATTAGGTTAACACTAGTAGGTTAACAAGCTCTCAAGATATTTGCTCATGTACAGCTAGAGAATTTTGTAATAAGTTTTTATTCAATAATATAAAAACTGTTGTTCATTATTGAGTACATAATTGGATTTAATTGTTATAATTATATTGACCCCCTCTATAGGTAATTAAAGGCCTAAAAATTGATATCAAAGCTTGGTGTTTATATAAAATCACTTTAAGATGGAGAAAATAATCATTAATGGGAGATAATGAAACTCAATAAAATGTGCGGTCACCATTAGCCATAAACCAAATCAATAACAATATGAGCAGATATGAAACCCTCAAATTTCCAATCTTGAAAATTAATAAATATCATTTATGTAAAGTCGAGATGACTATATGTCTGTAGGTAACATATGGTGAATACGGGAAGGATTTATGATGGACCTCATTAGCCCATGAAACTGGTTGTTGCTATTAGTGGTCAAGAAAAAAATGTAAAAGTCAGACATTTTTGCATAACAATTTAGACAGTGTGATGTCCCCTAGGTTTATTCGATGTAAAACAACCAAGGAAATTTGAGACACTTAGGTGGTTAAGTGTAAGCCACAACGGCTATCAAGAAGATTCTAAGGAGAATACTCAATCACCAGTATGAGCACTTTGACTCAAAAGTTGATGAGTGTTTTTTTGAAATCTATTATAGATTTCAGAAATTGTTAAATGATTTGTGACTTGTTGACATAGAGTATGATCCAGGAGATTCAAACTTCAAGGTTATTCTTGCACTCCCTCAAAAGTGTGACTTGAAATTTATATCAATAAGGGATAACTATGATCTTGAAGACACATCTCTAGTTGAGATATATGGAATTCTGAAAACTAATGAACGGGAGATGGAGTAGAAAAGTAAGACCAAATGGGACAAAACATGTTTCTCTCAGGGTAGAGGAAAAAAACAAGAGAGAAATTTTTAAGAAAGAGCCATTTCAAAATAAAAGGCCATGATTGTATAGTCTCAAAATACTCATGATGACTTACAAAATTATTGAGGAAGTGAAATTGATCATGGTAATGATGAAGATGTCCTACAAATTGATGCTCTTTTAGTTAAAAAGTTTAGAAATATGGTCTAAATAGACTTTAAAAAAATGTTTTTGAAAAAAAGGCTGTAGTTCCTCGAACTTTACGGTGATAAGAGGAATTAAAGGAAGAATGATGGCAAGGATTACGATCAAGTGCTATAATTGTGATGAAGTCGGACACTTTGTTGCTCATGCAGAAAGCCAAACTTTGAGAAGAAGCAAGCGTTCATCAGCAAGAAGAAGAATTAGAGCAAGTTTTGACCAGAAGAATAATTGGGACGATACATTACAAGAGTATAAACTATGCTCACAAAAAATTGCATAATGTTGTGTATTTCTAACAAAGTAAATTTTATTTTATATATGATTTAACTTTTTTCTATTATAAAGGGCTTTTCTTAATTTTAGGTTAAAGTTACAAATTAAATTAATGGAGATTAAATAATTTAAACATTTATATTTTATTTTGTTGAATGATATTATCTTGTTAAACTAACACGGTTGAACAATCAACTTTTGGAAATTTATATGAATTATTCATAGTAAAGTCAATATTTATTTAAATTGAAATGATATCAATTAGTGTAAATTAGTTTTTTTTATTTTCTTGCTAATAAAATATTTTAAACACATTATTGAGACGTCATTTTAAGGATAAAATAAAGAACATGAACTCATAAATTGTTATGATAAAAACAAACACATTATTCTCAAATCTACTTACTCAAACTTAAATAATCATCATAAACATATTTATGTTTGCAAAATAAATTGAACAAATTAAATACTTAATCTTTAATTATAAAGTAACTTATATAAAATATGTAAATATCAAGATTAATGAATATTGATATGTCTTTTCTAAAAAATACACAACTTTAATAATTGAATAAGAAAATATGTTATATACTGAATATGAAAAAAAAATTATTTTATCTTTATCACCTCCCAACAACACCTAGTATTTTACAAAAAATATAAGTTTAAACAATTCGATAAAAACAATGAGCAGAGGATCCAATTTAAAGTCCAATTATATAACAACTAAAGCGACTAATTATTATTGAATCAATATTTGTAAATAAGGTACTTAATATTGATAAATGATATATTAAAATAAATTATATTTAGTGTTAAATATAAACCATAAAAAAATTGAAAAACTCGTCTGATTCGATCTTAAGAAAGTCATATTTTAAAAAGGCCCGAAGCTGTCTGAACATATATTTTATTATAAAACTTTGCTTCTCTCCTAATGAGAAAAAACTTGGATTAACTCAAATTGGGAATTTTAAAAATATAGAAATAATTTTTTTGATAGTTTTATTTTTCATCCAATTTTTTACACTTAAATATTTTGGGATAAAATTCTAAATCGGATAAAATTTTACACATCTTTAATATATTTAAAGAAAATTTATCAAATGTACATTATTTTTCGAAGATACGAAAGGTAATAAAATTAAGTTTTTTACATATATCTAATTTGGACGTGCCCATTCTTCGGCCTCAAAATTTTGTATAAAATCCAAATTCATTATTTTTTTAGAAAAATTGATTTGATCCAAATTCTAAATATGTAAATTAATTAAGCCACCCTTAAAACTATTTAATTTATCTTTATTTAAATTATTAAATATTTATCTTTTAAGTTGAAATGAACATTTATCTTTTTTAGTTGAAATAGATTAGTCAATTAAATTATAATTATTATGTTCCCACTATGGCTTATTAGCTTTCTATTCTACCAAAATTTTATTTTCGTTTGCTCATAGAACGAATAGTATTTCTCACTTTGTAAGTCAAGAGTTATTATTGCTATTTAAGCAAGCAAAATAACTTCTAATTGGATTTATCTTCTTGTACCTAGATAATCCATCAAGAAACTAACAATTCATATTTTCAATAGAATTAGTCACACCAAAATTCAAGACTTGTTCCACTAAAACCAAGTCCTGACAATACTTTAAATACTCATTTGAATTTGATAAAATATACATAAAAATAAGTCAAGAAAGAAAGGTGCAAATCAATGCAAGAAGCAGTGTTTAAGATATAGTAAGTCTACTATAGACCACCGCACATGAAGCATGTTTTTTACATAGTATTTAGCATAAAATGATTTAGAAATAGTTGCTGCAATCACTAATGGGAAATTTGGAGGATGGAATCATTGGCATGTTATCGTTAATTCGGACGATGGAATACTTCCAAGTTGTACCAAGTAATGAACATCCTTAAAAATCAGCTTCATACAAGCAAGACACCCTATCACTTGCAACTACAGAAAACACACGTAAGTTTATAGTATATAATTTATAAATATTTCTATGAATATCCAATTTAAACTTAAAATTGAATATCCAATTACAAAATTGCTTAACAAGAAACATGATTTCTATGAATCATTTCAGTTGATCATTATTTACCCTCAGTTATTGTTAGTTTAACTTGCTGAGCTAGTTAGCTCACCCTTGCGAATCTGTTTATATCATTCTACAGTTAAAAATGAAATTGTTGGTAACGAGGATCCCCGGTACAGTATGCGAGCTAAGATTCCAGGTTGAGTTGGATCGAGCTAGCACGAGCTTTATATTATAGTTTGAGTTATGCAAGTTTGTAAGCATGATTTCATTTTTACTTGTAAGTTAAACTAGTTGGGATTTGGTACGACGTAATAAAAGATAAGGTTTTGGCTTATTTTCATATTTAACCTGTTGCGATCCGTGGTTGCGTAAATAAGGGTTATTGCATATAATATTTCATATACTGATTTATATATTGTGTGTGTTGTGAACCCCAAACTTCTGACCCGGGTTTGGAGGGTGTCACAACCACCATTTCCGAAACTAAATCAACTACTAATATTACCTAATATACACCCAATGTTACCACTAAAGCTATTAGCATTGCTACCACAATTTCCGCTACTAAGACTAACCAATATTTCTGCAATGATACCACTATGCCAACTAGCCATTCTACCACCAGTACCACCACTAAAGATGCAAGCTATGCTACCACCAATACCACTACTAAGATTAACCAATATAACATCAATGCTACCACCTGTAATACCATAATTAAAGTTGCCATAAATGGAACTGCTTAAGCTAGAATAAACTTGACCACCTATACATATGATATTACTATCAGTTCTCCAACAAAGATTACCGCTTCCAATGTCACCAGTTACACTAATAAGAGCACCGGGACCAATGTAACCATCAATGCCACCAAATCCACTACTAATATTATCATTTCACGTACCACTAATGTAACCACTAAAGGTGCTAGTCATGCTACTACCAATGCAACTATACCACCAATGATACTACCACTGATGCCATTATTAAAGTTACCACCAATGATACTCGGTAAGGTAGCACAAACTTTACCACCAACAATCCCACCACCAATTCCACTCCTTAGATTACGACTACTAGTACCACCAATTGAACTAGTAAAATTACCACCACCAATGACAACGCCTACAATATTACTACTAGATTTGAGAAAAACTTATAACTCTATACTTTTTGAATTGTTACCGATCAATAGTAGTTACATGAGGAACGGGTTCTAGTGAGGCTCAAAATGGTGACCCTACCTATTCATGTATTGAAAATATAAGTTCTTACACCACTAAAAAAATTTCACAAAAAACCCTACATCTCTATCAAGTAAGAAATCTCATTTTCAATCAGGTGTCTTGTAAAATTAAGTTAAAAAGTGATGGGGCTTTGTGAGATGGGAAACTCCATATATAAGTAAATTTCTTGTGTTATTAGGTAACACAAAGTAATTTCGAGTGGTTTGTTATATAAACATTAGAAAAATAAAAAACATACCCCACATAGATCCACGTGTACTATGTGCATTTATATTTATGATATATATTGGCATGATAAAAGTTAAAAAATAACAAAGAAACCTTACATGGTAGATTGATTAGTATAATTCAACAAATATGAACATAAAATATAAATAATGTGTGGGATTCTTTTCTTTAAATTTTCATTTTTTAATATATCACGTATTTGATTATTTATGAGGAACAAAAATATTAATACAAATGTAAGTGAATTTTTTTCTAATTTTGACATATAATATTCAAAGGATAATAAATTTACTAACATATATAAAAGGAAAATGGGATATTATTATAGTGTTTGATTTTTACCAAAAGTTTTTGCAAAAAACACATATGAAAGGAAAATGAAGAAAGGGGGAAATATAAATTATTACTTTAATCTTATTAACCAACATCAATTCATGATAACCTCTAAACCTTATTCTCTTCGTCCCCCACCAGTTCATTTGATTAGTCCTCCACCAATTCATTTAAAGATGTGTTTAACCTTGCAGCACCAAAACAGTTTTTCATAGAGAATACAAATAACTCCAAAACACTATTTCATGGCCCCCTTTACCTATATTAGGGTTTTACCTGCCTTATTATATACTTTATTTTGCAGGCAAAATTGTATATAATTGTTTCAATTGGCCCAATATAGTTTAAATTGTTTTTTATCTTAGTATCAATTTCTTATTAAAAATTTCAATTTTTTTCTTTTTATAAAAATATAATTTAACAAAGTCTACTCCATGTATTATATAAACTAATTGGGTATTGATTTACAAGCATAGGTAAACAAGCATTACTATAATTTATTTTATATTGTAAATAAAATGAGTTTCTATAAATTAAGTGGTAAGCATTGTATAAAAAACTTAACTTGAAAATGACATTTTCTTGAGAGTTTTAAATTTTATTTAGTGAAATTATATATAAATTGCATACTCGCCTCAACTAACAATAATATATGTACTACTACAACTCAAACTAACAATAATAGAAGTACTACTATAATAGATTCAACTCTAAAAAACTCTCACAATAATTACAAATTAATATTACCATAACAACATTTAATCAAATCAAATTTTTAGAGGTATAAGATAGCATAGTATTTAGCATAAAACCATTTAGAAATAGTTGGTGGAATCACTAATGGGTAATTCAGTGGATGGAATCATGGGCATGTTGTTCTCCAAGTATGCAGATGCTGCAGCACCACTTCCAAGTTGTACCAAGTAACTAACATCCTTAAGAATCATCTATATACCAGTAAGATAGCCTATCAATTGCAACTACAGAGAACACCTGTATGTTTATAGTAGAATATTTATAAATATTTCATTGTTTTTCGAAATGGTTAGTAAGAGGTAAATAGAGAAAATATTTATAACATGTCTAGTTTATGAGTGATTGTGTGGTCTTACAAAAGGAAGTAGGATACAAGGTTATGGCTGATATTATGAATTTGACATAGTTTTGTTAAGGCTTCTTAAAGCTTCTCAAAGAGAATTGAGGAACTAACATATTTTACTATTAATCTTGTCTCTGGTCAATATGTAGATGCAACAAAATCTATAACATTGAATATAAGAAATTACAATATACCTCATTTAGATTTCTAACATGATCTATCCTCCAATCCTTTCATGCTACTTTATTAAGTCCAAGCCATAAGATCCAGTTGTATCATTCTATGCCCTTATAATAACTTCTGAACTATGAATGCCGGAGTAACAATATGACTAATATGACTAAACCGTTCATCTTTCTCATTGCAGTTTTTCAGCCCGAAGGCCTCCACATCAAACATGTGATATGAACATATAGTCCCACAATATCAAAAATTGTAAAACAGAGATGAGCACAGAATAATCCGATTCTTAAAATTTTGTAAGCAATTAGATGATGAAATAAAAATCGACAATTAAAATCATTAAACTTGTAATTCTTAAATCATCTATAAAGTGAACTGGTGTGTAATATTTACCTTGTATCTACAAAAAAAGGTTTCAACATGTTTCTACTTTCTATGCATCACACAAAGAATACATAATCAAATAAAAAGTATTTTCAGTGTTTTGCTTAAGCTCCATACAAGAACAAAGCATTTAACTTGTTGTTTTGCAAGGGGAGTGTGCCTTGCTATTACATTATCAAGTCTTTCCTCCATAATTAGATCAAGTGATGCTCAGACCACATAAAAGTTGAATGGAAGCAGTACAAAATATCTTATTCAATTTGTTTCACCTTTTTTGGCTCTCATTGCATAAGCAACTCATGACTTCTTGTTTGTATATAAAAATAATAAACAAGACTCCCTGTTAGGATGGTTAGGAGGGTCACATATATTTCAACATATAAAGTGAATTCAATAATTATTGTAGCTTGCTAGAATCAATAATATATGATCACATTTATTATTTTAATATATAAACAAGAAGTCATGAGTTGCTTATGCATTTAACTTGTTGTTTTGCAAGGGGAGTGTGCCTTGCTATTACGTTATCAAGTCTTTCCTCGATAATTAGATCAAGTGATGCTCTCAGACCACATAAAAGTTGAATGGAAAGAGTACAAAATCTCCTGTTCAATTTGTTTCACCTTTTTTTGCTCTCATTGCATAAGCAACTCATGACTTCTTATTTATATATAAAAATAATAAATAAGACTCTCTCTTAGGATGGTTAGGAGCGTCACATATATTTCAACATATAAAGTGAATTCAATAATTATTGTAGCTTGCTAGAATCAATAATATATGATCACATTTTATGTAATACAACTTATGTATTATAAACACTATCAGATATTGTCGCTTGTGAATTTTCGCACATAAAATCATATAATAACGCTATGTTAAATCGTAGAAATATATAAAAACACTTTCCAAGATAATCAAAAATTAATAAATTGTCGTTCTCTGAGAACAACTTTGTCATCAATATCACCAACACCAAGAAAATGCTTGATGTACCATTGGATCATCATTCTTTGGAGCAGACCTTGACGCTTAATGATATATAATGATATTGCTAAATGGTGAGATTTTCTCCAAAAACTTTATCAAAGTATCCCCAATTTATTTTTGTTCCTCTATAAGAGAATGGTGATGTGTGATATGATAGCTGAGTAATGGTATTTGATTTCTTAAACCTTAAATCTATTAAACATGGTTAACAATATGGAAATTAAAATTAATCTAAATTTAAAATAAATAAGAAAATAGTAGAGATGATATAAACATTACAATTTTTGTGGTATGCTGGTGGATTATAAAGTGTTGTATACATGTATTTCTCAATACATGGAGGCTATAATTTTTTATAAAATAGTAATTTGCAATGGAGAAATTTGATCAAAATTAAAGAGTGGTTATTAATTAGAGAGACAAATTGTGTTCAATTTAGTTTTACTTACACATATTTCTCAACAAATCAATTCTATGTTAAAATCCTTTTTATCCATATAATTAACAAATTGAGTTCTAGTGGCGGATACTTGAATCTCCTACATGGTAAAAAGGACAGAATAAAGTGTACCAAAGTTTTTTAAGTTGTAAAAGAGAACTTTAATGGTTATATCAATAAATCTCCATTCCAACCTATCTTATGCCTTAAAATATCAATTATTAACCCAGCCACGGCCTTTTTTCCCTTGTGACTTCAAATGCATTCATTGTATTATGAGCTAATAGCCTCCCTTCATTAAAAGCACTCTGTTTGTTAGACACTATCTAGATTAAACATAGTTTGAACTTATTCACCACCACCTTCGATAGTATGCCCATGAGAACATTATAAAGATAGATAGGTCAAAGATCTTACATATGTTTCAGTTGTTTAACCATAGGAATAAGACATACAAGCCTACGATTTAGTTTCCTTGGCCCATGTCCTGTATCAAAGAAAATCTGACAAAATAGAACAACATATCTTTTGAAAATATTTCAATACGTTTGAAAAATGCCGGATTCGACCTATGTGGATCTAGTGACTTGTATTGATGCATGAAAAAGACTACATTCTTAACATCCTCCTCCCTAATAGGTACTATGACCTAGTGATTGTGAAATAATAATTAAAAAAAGTTTGCAAAAAGGGTAAAATTTGACAGGACCTTAATCAAATAACCATATATCAAAGAAAATGGTAAATTTTGAAATAAATTTAAACAACTTACCGGAGAAGAAACAAAACCATGTAAAGCCATAGGAAAAAACATATGTGTGTGTACTATCCAACTAAATCATAGTGGAAGACATGTAGATGTGCAGGCCATAACTAGGAATATCAGATATACATGTCCCATAATTATAATATACCTGTTTGTCTTGTCGTGGTTTTGGTATTTTTGTTTATAACTATGAGCCAAAGCCAAAGAGACCAAATCAAGATGTTCCTTCAGACTCTGATGTTTTACCTTGAGCAGAAGATGCTTTTTTGATGAGTTGATTTGTTCCAAGTTTATGGAGAAACCACCTTGCAAAGAGAAAGTCAGGTACCGGGATTTGTAAATAACAATCTGGGAATCTCATATTGTAATTTAATTTAATTCCTTATCACCAAATGATAACGAGTTGTTAAAAAAGAGCACAAAATGTTTTACCTATCCAAGGGAATTGTTTGACAGTCTGTGTTTTTTTTGTTTATTTAATACACAGTCGGGAAAATAATTTCAGCAAGCCCGCTCACAAGTTTTGAACAAGACCGCCTAACTTTTGGGCCCAAATCTATGATATACTGTAACAATTATATAATGTATTGCAAGAACATGTATTTGTAACCACCTCGAAATTTTGTTGATTCAGTTGCAATATTTTTAAAATCCCTTGTAATAGACATATCACCTTTTAACAGGAACGTTGTTTAGATAGTTTTTAAAAATCTGGTTGTAAAAGCAATTCAATGGTATAGTGAACTAAACCTTCTGCAACCATTATTCATCTAATACCTGATTCTCCTACAGGCTGGAAGCTATTCCTCATACATACCCTGATATACTCTGGTGATATTTATGAATTGCTTTATGCTCTAAAATAAATGTTTTATAATTGTTAATTATGATTCTGTTTTATTAAATTATAATATTTATCATGTTGAATTGTTATAGAATTGGATAGATTTCTAAATATGGAACAGTTTCGTGGTCAGACTTGATTGGTAGTCATATTAGGCCAATGTGTGCCTTGGATCCAGTATAGAGAGCAGAGCTGTGTGCCTTGATTGGGGTTAGTGTGTCACTGATCAACAGCCTAACCTTGGTTTTAAACTTAAAAATGAATATCCAATTCTAATAATTGCTTCACAAGGAACTTGATTCCTATGAATCATTTCAACTGATCATTGTTTACACTTAGTTATTGTTATTATAACTTTATGAGCTAGTTAGCTCACCCTTGTGAATCTGTTTAGGTTATTCTACAGTTAAAATGGAAATTGTTGATACTGAGGATCCCGAGTGCAGTATACGATCTAGGATTCCCGGTTGAGTTGGATCTAGCTAGTTTGAGTTATGCAAGTTTGTAAGAATGAATTCATTTTCAGTTGTAAGTTAAACTAGTTGGGATTTGATATGACGTAATAAAAGTTAAGGTTGTGGTTGGTTTTCATACTTTCACCTGTTCGGATCCGTGGTTGCGTAAATAAGGATAATTGCATATAATATTTCATATACAAGTTTATATAATATGTGTGTTGTGAACCCCAAACTTCTGACCCGGGTTTGGAGGGCGTCACAACCACCATCTCCGAAGCTAAATCAATTACTAATATAACCTAATATACAATCGGTGCTACCACTATAGCTACCAGCAATGCTACCATAAATTGCCACTACTAAGACTAACCAATATACCACCAATGCTACCACTATGGCAACTAGCCATTCCACCACCAATACGACCACTAATCTACCACAATTGACAACACCAATGCCACTACTAAGACTAACCGATATAACATCAATGCTACCACCTGTAATACCATAATTAAACTTGCCATAAATGGAACTGCTTAAGCTAGCAGGAACTTCAACACCAACAACAATAATACCACCACTAAGCTACCAATACGACCACTAAACTACCACCAATGCCACTACTAAGACTAACCAATATAGCATTAATGCTACCACCTGTAATACCATAATTAAACTGGCCATAAATGGAACTGCTTAAGCTAGCACGAACTTCAACACCAACACCAATAATACCACCACCAATTCTCCTGCAAAGATTCCCACTTTCAATGCCACCAATTGCACTAATAAGAGCTCCAGGACCAATGGCACCATCAATTCGAGCAAACCACTACCAATATTATCGTGTCTGGTACCACCAATGTAACCACTAAAGATGCTAGTCATGGTGCCACTAATCCCACTATTAAAACTACCCAATATACCATCAATTCTACTACCACTTATGCCATTATTAAAGTTACCACCAATGATACACCTTAACTAGCACGAACTTCACCACCAACAATCCCACCACAAATTCCACTCCTAAGATTACGACTACTAGTGCCACCAATTAGACTAGTAAAATTACCACCACCAGTGACACCGCGAACAATATTACTACTGGATTAAAGAAAAACCATAACTCTGTCCTTTTCAAATAGTTATGGATCTATAGAAGTTACTAAGCAACGGGTTCTAGTGATGCTGAAAATGGTGACCCTAATTATTCATGTATTGAAAATATAAGTTCTTCAAACACTAAAAAATTTCCCAAACAAAGCCTACATCTCTATCAAAGGGATGAAGTTAAAAAGTGATGGGGCTTCGTGAGATGGGAAACTCCAAATATACCTAAACTTGGTGTGTTATTAGGTTAAAAAGAGTAATTTAGAGTTATTTGTCATATATACATTAGAAAAATAAAAAACACAGCCCACATAGATCCACTTGTACTATCTGCATTTATATTTATAATAAATATTTGCATGGCAAAAGTTAAAAAATAACAAAGAAACCTTACACGGTACATTGATGAAGAGGAGAAAGGGAAGGCACTTGGAGCATTTTCTTTATTGTTTTTGGAACTTGTTGCAAGTAGGAAGAAAAATATAATTCCTGTGAAAATGTCTCTAAAGTAAGGTCATACATAAACATAAAATAAATTTAATAGTATAATTCAACAAATATGAATATAAAATATAAATAATATGTGGGCTTCTTTTCTATAAATTTTCATTTTTTTCATATATCTTGTATTTGATTATTCATGAGGAACAAAAAAAATTAATACAAATGTAATTGATTTTTTTTCTAACCTTGACATATAATCTTGAAAGGATAATTCTTGACATAAAGGTCATGTAAAAATAAATACAAGTGACATTCCATGTAAATCTACATACATATATACGAGGAAAATGGGATACTTATTTTAGTGTTTTATTTCTACCAAAAATTTATGCAAATAACACATATGAAAAGAAAATGAAGAAACAGGGTAATATAAATTATTACGTTAACTTTGTTAAACAACATCAATTCATGATAACCAGTAAACCTTATCCACTTAGTCCTCCAGCAATTCATTTGATTAGTCCTCCACCAATTCATTTGGAGATGTGTTTAACTTTAGAGCACCAAAGCACTCTTTTATAGAAAATACAAATAACTCCAAAACTCTATTTCATGGCCATGTACAAATTCATTTTGTTTGTAAGGTGGGCTTGTGCTGATATTAGGGTGTTACCTACCTTTTTAATATGCTATATTTTGCACGCCCAATTGTATATCATGGGTTTCAATGGGCCCAATTTAGTTTAAATTGGTTTTTATCTTACTATCAATTTCTTATTACAAATTCAAAATTTTTCTTTTTATAAAAATATAATTTAACAAAGTCTGCTCGATGTATTATATAAACTAATTGGCTGTTGATTTACAACCATAAATTAAGTGGTAATCATTGTACAAAAAACTTAACTAAAAATGACATTTTCTCAAAAATTTTAAATTTTATTTAGTGAAATTATATATAAATTTCCTACTGACCTCAACTAACAATAATATATGTACTACTACAACCGTAACTAAGAATAATAGAAGTACTACTATCATACATTCATGTCTTAAAAACCTCTCACAATAATTGAGATATTATTGGTCATGTAAAAATTAATATTACAATAACAACATTTAATCAAATTAAATTTCTAGAGGTATAAGATTGAATACCAAATTTTTGACAAACAAGTTATACTTATGGGAAAAAAGATACAATTTTTAAAAATATTTACTAATTGCTATGTTTATTTAAATATAGGAATTAAAATGAATGATAATATGATTATTGATTTTTATTTTATTCTTAGTCAATTTGATTTGAACATGTAAAATGACAATATATTGTGGGTAACACTACATATACCATATTCATTCACTGGTTAATTGGAAAAAATCTAAATTGGGAAGAAATTGAATGAGAAATGCAGGCTGACAGTGTCTAAGTATATAAGTTGTTTGACTTGACCATATGTACTTTAACATAATTATAATGAATATTTTTAATATTTTCAAATTTAATGAAAATTTATTATTTAAAACAATGCTTATATTTATAAACTTGTTTTCTACCTCAAAATTTTCAATAGACAAGTTTTCCAACAAATTTTGGGTCTTTTCACAAGGTGGGTATGAAATGCAAAGAGAACATTATTTTGTCAAATATGTACCAAACTAGAATTCAATTATTTTTTGAAGATAAATAAAGAGGATACATACAAAAATTACTTCTAGAATTTCCTTTTTTGAATACAATTATTAATATTAAACTTTAATTCAAAAAAATATTTATTTTAAAAAAATATGTAAGATTATTAATTTTACATGAACAAAGTTCAAAAAACAAGTATTATGGGATGAAGTATATTCTACTAAGTTTTCCCTAATATTTTAAGTAATTCATCATTTATATTGACTTTGGTATGAAATGACTATTATGGCCCAATAAGCAATTTTTTTCTATATAACATATAGTAGAAAATGACTAGTTAAATTTCATACCAACTTTGTAATTTTTTAGTTATCATTTGAATCTACCCGTTATATTAGTGTTAGAAAATATATTTTTTTAAAAAAATATTTTAATAATCATGCAAAGTAATCATTTAAGCAGAAAATTATAAGTTTCTAACTTCAGTTGAGAAAATTTTATAATGAAAATATTTTTTTGACAAATAATTAATGCCTACAAAAATATATTAAAATTATTTAAATATCATTTACATTACTTATATTATGTACTCACCATTTTTTATAGTTCTTTGAATAATTTTAATCCAAATTAGTTATTTGAATAAACATTTCTTTTCTTGCAAATATTTTAAGAAAATATAAAAAAAATAATAAGATCACTAAATTCCGAGAAAAACTATTAAAAAAGGAGACAAAATTTAAATTCAAAGTTTGTCAAATCCCACAATATACCTCAATTTTTGTCCAAAGGCGGAACCTACAAATGTCGATGGGAATTGAGTTCTGATTTCCTGAAAATTAAAAAATGGCTTATAAAACTTCAAAAAATTTGGTGTCAAAAGTTGATGATATTAGTATATAACTATCACATTTTTTCCATTAGTATTTCATATGGGAGTTTAACAAAAATGACCTCATCATATTTATCGATCAATACTTCTCATCAAGGTTGTTCATATTAGTATTTTTTCTATATTATAGCATATGTATTAGGATTCCTTATTAATTTTATCTTTATATTCATTGTGTAAGTGTGCAGTATATAAGCACAAATTAGGTTAACACTAGTGAATTTATTTTATCATAGAATAACCTACAAGCTCTCAAGATATTGGCTCATGTTGAGCTAGAGAATTTTGTAATAAGTTTTTATTCAATAATATAAAAACTATTCTTCATTATTGAGTACATAATTGGATTTGATTGTTATAATTATATTGACCCCCTCTATAGGTAATTAAAGGCCTAAAAATGATATCAAAGCTTGGTATTTATATAAAATCACTTTAAGATCCAGGAAATAATCATTAATGGCAGATAATGAAACTCAACAAAATTTGTTGTCACCATTAGCCATAAACCAAATCAATAACAATATGAGAAAATATGAAACCCTCAAATTTCCAATCTTGAAAATTAATAAATACCCATTGTGGAGAAGACTATATGTCTTCAGATAACAGATGGTGAATACTGGAAGGGATTTATGATGGACCTCATTAGCCCATGAAACTCGTTGTTGCTATTGTGGTCAAGAAAAAAATGTAAAAGTCTGACATTTTTGCATAACAATCTAGACACTGTGATGTCCCATAGGTTTATTGGATGCAAAACAACCAAGGAAATTTGAGACACTTTGATGGTTAAGTGTAAGGCACAACGACTATCAAGAAGATTGGACAATACTCAATCACGGTATGAGCACTTTGACTCAAAAGTTGATGAGTCTTTGTTTGAAATCTATCATATATTTTAGAAATTATGGAATGATTTGTCACTTGTTGACATAGAGTATGATCCAACAGATTCAAACTTGAAGGTTCTTCTTGCACTCCCTCAAAAGTGTGACTTGAAAGTTATATCAATAAGGAATAACTATGTTCTTCAAGACACTCTAGTTGAGATATATGGAATTCTGAAACTAATGAACTTGAGATGGAGTAGAAAAGTAAGGCGAAATGGGACAAAACATGTTTCTGTGAGGGTAGAGGAAAAATAAGAGAAAAATTTAAAAGAAAGAGTCATTTCAAAATTAAAGGCCATGATTGTATAGTCTGACACTGAGTCTCAAATACTCATGATGACTTACAAAATTATTCAGGAACTGAAATTGATCATGGTAATGATGAAGATATCCTACAAATTGATGCTCTTTTAATTAATAAGTTTAGAAATATTGGCTATAATAAGAGGAATTAGAGGAAGAATGATTGCAAGGAGTCAAGGTATGGGAAAATTACAAGTCAAAGATCAAGTGCTATAATTGTGATCAAGTCCGACACTTTGCTGCTCATTCAGAAAGCCAAACGCTGAGAAGAAGCAAGCGTTGATGAGCAAGAAGAAGAATTGAAGCAAGTTTTGACCAGAAGAATAATTGGGATGATACATTAGAAGAGTACAAACTATTCTCACAAAAAATTGCATAATGTTGTGTATTTCTAACAAAGTAAATTTTATTTTATATATGATTTAACTTTTTTCTATTATAAAGGGCTTTTCTTAATTTTAGGTAAAAGTTACAAAATAAATTAATGGAGATTAAATAATTTAAACATGTATATTTTATTTTGTTAAATGATATTATCTTGTTAAACTAACACGGTTGAACAATCAACTTTTGGAAATTTATATGAATTATTGATAGTAAAGTCAATATTTATTTAAATTGAAATGATATCAATTAGTGTAAATTAGTTTTTATGATTTTCTTGCTAATAAAATATGTTAAACACATTATTGAGACGTCATTTTAAGGATAAAATAAAGAATATGAACTCATAAATTGTTATGATAAAAAAAACACATTTTTCTCAAATCTACTTACTCAAATTTACAAGGAAAATAAAATATTGTAAAAAATAAAACTTAAATAATCATTATAAAAATATTTATGTTTGTCAAATAAATTGAACAAATTAAATACTTAATCTTGAATTATAAAGTAACTTATATAAAATATGTAAATGTCAAGATTAATGAATATTGATATTTCTTTTCTAAAAAAATACACAACATTAATAAATGAATAAGAAAATATGTTATATAGTGATTTGAAAAAAAAAATTGTTTTATCTTTATAAAAAAAATTATATAACAACTAAATCGACTAATTATTATTGAATCAATATTTGTAAATAAGGTACTTAATATTGATAAAGGATATATAAAAATACATTATATTTAGTGTTCAATATAAACCATATAAAAATTGAAAAACTCGTCTCATTCCATCTTAAGAAAGTCATATTTAAAAAGGCCCCAAGCTCTCTGAACAAATATTTTATTATAAAACTTTGCTTCTCTCCTAAAGAGAAAAAACTTGGATTAACTCAAATTCGGAATTTTAAAAATATCGAAATAATTTTTTTGTTAGTTTTATTTTTCATCAAATTTTTTACAATAAAATATTTTGGGATAAAATTCTAAATCGGATAAAATTTTACACATCTTTAATATATTTAAAGAAAATTTAACAAATGTACATTATTTTTCGAAGAAACGAAAAGTAATAAAATTAAGTTTTTTACATATATCTAATTCGGACGTGCCGTAATTTGCACCATTCTTGGGCCTCACAATTTTGTACAAAATCCAGATTCATTATTTTTTTAGAAAAATTGATTTGATCCAAATTTTAAATATGTAAATTAATTAAGCCACCCTTAACACTATTTAATTTATCTTTATTTAAATTATTAAATATTTATCTTTTAAGGTGAAATGAACATTTATCTTTTTTAGTTGAAATAGATTAGTCAAGCAAATTATAATTATTATGTTCCCACTGTGGCTTATTGGCTTTCTATTCTACCAAAAATTTATTTTTATTTGCTAATAGAACCTATAATATTTCTCACTTTGTAAGTCAAGTGTTATTAATGCTATTTAAACAAGCAAAATAACTTCTAATTGGATTTATCTTATTCCACTAAAACCTAGTCCTAACAATACTTTAAATACTCATTTGAATTTGATAAAATTTACATAAAAATAAGTCAACAAAGAAACGTCCAAATCAATACAAGATGCAGTATTTAAGATATAGTAAGTCTACTAAAGACCACCGCACATGAAGCATATTTTTTTCATAGTATTTAGCATAAAATGGCAATCACTAATGGGTAATTGAGAGGATGGAATCGTTGGCATGTTGTTCTCCAAGTATGGAGAAGCAACCGCAACCCCACTTCCAAGTTGTACCATGTAACCAACATCCTTAAGAATCATCTCCATTCGAGTCAGCCTTGTAGAATAAAAATTGTGATGGGCTTGTGCTTTAGATACAAAGTGCAGTGTTTAGCACATGGCTGCGTATGGAGAAGAAAATAAAGCTGCTTTTCATTCCTTGTTATCAAACTGAATGCATACAATCTAATATATACTAGTCTAGACATATAATGTGATATCTAAAAAATAGCAACTGAACTTCGTAACATGACTCCACTACTTCAACTTCCCTGATAATGCTGAAACTGAACTATAACTTGGTCTACGGTTACTGTTGTGCTAACCAACACAACGTTCACTAAGGCCTATACAATTTATTCAAAACTAATAAAACATAAATTAATAACTAAATTTAAGATTATTCCAATAATCACCCCCATAATCTTAAATTTATCATGAACTCATTTGGATTAGCCCGTCTGGCATTCATCCTAACCCGTTTAGCTTTCAACTTCTTTGTCCATATGGCACTTAAATTTAGCCCTTTTGGCTTTAAAAAAATCCTTCCCATCTGGCACTTCTATTTACCCGTCTAGCACCTTTTATTTTGCCCGTCTGGCATCATTCTTCTGTCTATAATAATGCCGGCTCATCATCCTCGATCTGTGCGAGGTTCACTTCTTGTCTCTTCTCTCTTTCCCGTCGCGGTTTATCACATTCCGCAGCATAGTGTCCCATAGTATTACAGTTGTAACACTTTATCCTACTCTTGTCACGGAAAGAACCATCTCTAGGTCTTTGATTCCGAGATGTCAGAAGAAGTTGTCCATCTACGCTCTCAGACCTGCCCTTCATCCTTTCCTCGTGAGCTTTGAGACGACCAACTACCTCTTCAACTGTCATCCCCTTAACGTCTCCAAATTGCTCTATATTTGAAGCTATTTGAAGAAACTTATCCGGAACTGCACGTAGAATTTTTATCACAACACTCGATTCTTCCATTGTTTCACCAAGGACCCGGATATTAGTCACAATCCCACTCAACTTCATACAAAAATCTTCGATTTTATCCGTTTCCTTCATGATTAAGGACTAGAACTCACCTTTTAACGTCTGGACTTTTGCTTCTTTTACTCTTTCCACACCCATACACATCATTTTGATCGCTTCCCATGCTTCCTTAGCTATTTCTTTTTCAGCAATGGACATCAACACATCTTCGGGCACACCTTGATATATTGCTGGAAGTGCCACTTGAACCATTTTCTCATCCACGGCCCCCTTAGGATCCTTCTGCTCGATTGCACACCAAACTCCTTGCGCTTTCATGATAACTTTCATCTTTAGGGACCATGTCGTATAATTGCTTCTCGTTAACATTGGATAGCTTAAGCCCACAAAACTTTCTTTTGCTTTGGATGTTTCCATGATTTTATTTGTGTGCTTGGGTTGATATTTAGGCATACAGGAACCTAACCATTATGCTCTGATACCAAGTATAGAATAAAAATTGTGATGGGCTTCTGCTTTAGATACAAAGTATAGTGTTTAGCCCATGGCTGCTGTGTATGGAGAAGAAAATAAAGCTGCTTCTCATTCCTTGTTATCAAACTGAATGCATACAATCTAATATACTAGTCTAGACATATAACGTGATATCTAAAAAATAGCAACTGAACTTCCAAGCATGACTCCACTACTTCAACTTCCCTGATAATGCTAAAACAGAACTATGACCTGGTCTACAATTATTGTTGTGCTAACCAACACAAAGTTCATTAAGGCCTATACAATTTATTCAAAACTAATAAAACACATATTAATAACTAAATTTAAGATTATTCCAACAAGCCTATCACTTGCAACTACAGAAAACACATGTAAGTTTATAGTAGAATATTTATATATATTTCATTGTTTTTCAAAATGGTTAGTAAGAGGTAAATAGGGAAAATATTTATAACTTGTCTGGTTTATGAGTGATTGTGTGGCCTTAGCAAAAGGAAGTATGATACAAGGTTATGGCCCATATTATGAATTTGACATAGTTTTGTTAAAGCTTCTCAAAGAGAATTGAAGAACTAACATATTTTACTATTAATCTTGTCTCTGGTCAATATGTAGATGCAACAAAATCTATAACATTGAATACAAAAAATGACAATATGCCTCATTTAGATTTCTCACATGATCTATCCTCAAATCCTTTCAAACTACTTTATTAAGTCCAGCCATAAGATCTAGTTGTATCATTCTATGCCCTTCTAATAACTTCTGAACTATCAATGTACGCAGGTACCATAACCGCAGTAACAATTTGACTAATATGACTTAACCAGTCATCTTTCTCAGTGCAGTTTTTCAGCCCCCAGACCTCCACAACAAACCTGTGATATGAACATATAGTCACACAATATCCAAAAATGTAAAACAGAGATGAACACAGAATAATCCGATTCTTAAAATTCTGTAAGCAATTAGATGATGAAATAAAAATCGACTACAATTAAAATCATTGCACTTGTAATTCATAAATCATCTATAAACTGAACTGGTGTGTAATATTTACATTGTATCTACAAATAAAGGTTTCAACATGTTTCTACTTTCTATGCATCTCACAAAGAATACATAATCAAACAAAAAATATTTTCAGTGTTTTGCTTAAGCTGCATATTAGAACAAAGTATTTAACTTGTTGTTGTTGCAAGAGGAGTGTGCCTTGCTATTACCTTATCAAGTCTTTCCTCGATAATTAGATCAAGTGATTCTCTGAGACTAGATAAAAGTTGAATGAAACAAGTACAAAATCTTGTGTTCAATTTGTTTCACCATTTTAGCTCTCATTAAATAAGCAACTCATGACTTCTTGTTTATATATAAAAATAATATATAAGACTCTGTATTAGGACGGTTAGGAGGGTGAGATATATTTCAACATATAAATTGAATTCAATAATTATTTTAGTTTGCTAGAATCATGAATATATGATCATATTTTGTGTAATACAACTTATGTATTATAGCCAGTATCAGATATTGTCACTTATGAATTTTTGCACATAAAATCATATAATAACGCTATGTTAAATCGTAGAAATATATAAAAACACTTTCCAAGATAATCAAAAATTAATAACTTTCCGTCCTCTGAGAAGAACTTTGTCATCAATATCACCAACACCAAGAAAATGCTTGATGTACCAATGGATCATCATTCTTTGGAGTAGACCTTGACGCTTAATGATATATAATGATATCGCTAAATGGTAAGGTTTTCTCCAAAAACTTTATCAAAATATCCCCAATTTATCTAAGTTCCGCTATAAGAGAATGGTAATGTGTGTTATGATAGTTGAGTAATGGTATTTGATTTCTTAAACTTTAAATCTAATAAACATGGTTAACAATATGGAAATTAAAATTAATCTAAATTTAAAATAAATATGAAAATAGTAGAGATGATAGAAACATTACAATTTTCCTGGTATGCTGGTGGATTATAAAGTGTCGTATACATGTATTTCTCAATACATGGAGGCTCTAATTTTTTATAATGTAGTACTTTTCAATAGAGAAATTTGATCAAAATTCAAGAGTGGTTATTAATTAGAGAGACACATTGTGTTCAATTTAGTTTTACTTACACATATTTTTCAACAAATCAATTCTATGTTAAAATCCTTTTTATCCATATAATTAACAAATTAAGTACTAGTGGCGGATACTTGAATCTGGTACATGGTAAAAAGTAGAAAATAAAGTGTACCAAAGTTGTTTAAGTTGTAAAAGAGAACTTTAATCATTATATCAATAGATCTCCATTACAACCTATCTAATGCCATAAAATACCAATTCTTAACCCAGCCAAAGCCAAAGCGACCAAATCGAGATGTTCTTTCAGACTCTGATGTTTTACCAAGAGTAGAAGATACTTTTTTGATGAGTCGATTTGATCCAAGTTTGTAGACAAACCACCCTGCAAAGAGAAAGCCAGGTATCGGGTTTTCTAAATAACAATCTGAGAATCTCAGATTGTAATTTAATTTAATTCCTTATCACCAAATGTTAAAGGGATTTATGATGGACCTCATTAGCCCATGAAACTGGTTGTTGCTATTCGTGGTCAAGAAAAAAAATGCAAAAGTCACATTTTCGCATAACAATCTAGAGAGTGTGATGTCCCCTAGGTTTATTGGATACAAAACAACCAAGGAAATTTGAGACACTTTGGTAGTTAAGTGTAAGGCACAACCGCTGTCAAGAAGATTCGAAGGACAATACTCAATCACCGGTATGAGCACTTTGACTCAAAACTTGATGAGTCTTTGTTTGAAATCTATGATAGATTTCATACATTGTTGAATGATTTGTCACTTGTTGACATAGAGTATGATCCATCAGATTCAAACTTGAAGGTTCTTCCTGCACTTCCTCAAAAGTCTGATTTGAAAGTTATATCAATAAGGGATAAATATGATCTTGAAGACACATCTCTAGTTGAGATATATGGAATTCTGAAACTAATGAACTGGAGATGGAGTAGAAAAGTAAGACGAAATGGGACAAGACATGTTTCTCTCAGGGTATAGGAAAAATAAGAGAAAAATTTGAAAGAAAGAGTAATATCAAAATGAAAGGCCATGATTGTATAGTCTGACACTGAGTCTCAAATACTCATGATGACTTACAAAATTATTCAGGAACTGAAATTGAGCATGGTAATGGTGAAGATATCCTACAAATTGATCCTCTTTTAGTTAAAATGTTTAGAAATATGGGCTATATAGACTTCGAAAAAATGTTTTTGAAAAAAAGGCTGTAGTTACTCGAACTTTACCGTGACAAGAGGAATTAAAGGAAGAATGATCGCAAGGAGTCAAAGTATGGGAAAATTACAAGTCAAATATCAATTGCTATAATTGTGATGAAGTCGGACGCTTTGCTGCTCATTCAGAAAGCCAAACGCTGAGAAGAAGCAAGCCTTGATCAGCAAGAAGAAGAATTGAAGCAAGTTTTGACCAGAAGAACAATTGGGATGATACATTAGAAGAGTACAAACTATGCTCACAAAAAATTACATAATGTTGTGTATTTCTAACAAAGTAAATTTTATTTTATGTATGATTTAACTTTTTTCTATTATAACGGGCTTTTCTTAATTTTAGGTAAAAGATACAAAATAAATTAATGGAGATTAAATAATTTAAACATTTATATTTTATTTTGTTGAATGATATTATCTTGTTAAACTAACACGGTTGAACAATCAACTTTTGGAAATTTATATGAATTATTGATAGTAAAGTCAATAATTATTTAAATTGAAATGATATCATTTAGTGTAAATTAGTTTTTATGATTTTCTTGCTAATAAAATATGTTAAACACATTATTGAGACGTACACTTCCTCAAGTAAATCACCGTTTAAAAACACTGATTTTACGTCGAGGTGATGTACTACCCATCCTTCTTTTGCAGCCATTGCCAACAACCGTATAGTTTTTACTCGTACTACAGGGGCAAACACTTTGTTGTAGTCAATTCCTCGTCGTTGTATGTAGCCATTTACGACGATGCGAGCTTTATGTTTCACGATATTTCCCTCTAATTCCTTCTTTAGTTTAAAAACCCACTTCAACCCTATTGGCTTGTGTCCCGGTGGAAGTTCTGTAAAAACCTAAGTGTCATTCCTTTCAATGGTGTCCATCTCGACTTTCATAGCACTCATCCATTCTTTTTCCTTGCTTGCTTCTCAAAAATTTACAGGTTCTTCCACCTTTAACAGCATAAGCTCATCCAGCAATTTAATCACCTCAGTCTCACTATACAATTCATCAAGAGTTCTATACCTGTGAGGTCCACTTTCAGTTTCTGATTCAAAATTTCTAGAGGACATTTCCCTCTGGCTACCACCAGTTGTGTGTACCGAAGTTATGAACCCACGAGTCGTGTATGGTGGAGTTTTGAAACCTCCATCTTCACTACCATCTTCATTAACACTCGTTTCAACACTATCTTTAACCATGGTGATGTATCCAGGAACTTTCACCTCACATTCCCTTTCTTTCTCCAATATCCAGAATTCCTTCTCACGAAATACTACATCACGACTCACTTTTATTTTCTTTGTCACTGGATCATACAACCTACATCACTTAGTCCCTTGCTCTCATCCCAAATATATGACTCGTTTCCCGCTGTCATCCAACTTTTTAACATGTATAGATGGAACCTTCATGAACGCTACACAACCAAATACTTTAAGGTATCCCAAATCTGGTTTCTTACCTCCCCAAACTTCATACGGTGTTGTACAATTTAGAGCTCGTATTGGTAAACGATTAAGCATGTATATTGTGTGCCTTACCGCTTCCCCCCAATTGGTTGATGGCAACTTCGAGTCTTTTAGAAAACTCTGGACCATCGCCGCCACGGTTCTATTTCTTCTCTCGACTACCCCATTCTGTTGCGGGGTATACGGGGCTGTATATTAACGTTCAATCCCCATTTCTTCACAAAATAATTTAAATTCATTTGAGCAAAATTCACCACCTCAATTTGTCCGTAACATTTTTATACTTCTCTCCATTCTCTTCTCTACCACTGCCTTATAATTTTGAACATTGCAAAAGCATCTCTTTTTTCTTTTGACAAATATACCCACATTTTCCTACTATAATCATCGAAAAATAAGAAAAAGTATCGATTACCTCCAGAAGTCTCAGGCGTGATCGGGCCACAAATGTCTGCATACACTAGTTCAAGGGGCTTCTTTGTTTCAAAACTCGTATTTGCTGGGACCGGACTTCTTACCAACTTTGTCATCAAGCATCCTTCACATTTATTCCTTGGTTGAATCAACTTCGGAACTTCATATGCTAATTTCTCCTTTGACATGAGTTCTAAGGCCTGAAAATTGACATGGCCGAGCCTTGTGTGCCATAGCCATGTATCTTCCTCGGTTTTTGAGAGTAAATACATAGGGCTACTATCCTCAAGGCTTATTTTGTAGAGACGATTTTCACTCCTCTTCACTTTCATCAATAGTCGACCTCGTTCATCATACACCTATAAATATTCTCCCTCCAATACAACCTTGTTACCAGCCTCCGAAAGTTGACCCAAACTAATAATATTATTGCACAAGGTAGGGATGTAATATACCTCGCTTAATGTCTTCTCTTCACCATTCTTGCATTTAAATGACACTACTCCCCTGCCTTTTATCGTCACAGTAGACCCATCACCAAACTTCACTTTTCCGGTTACACTTTCGTCTAACTCTTTGAATTTTTCCCGTTGTCCAGTCATGTGATTGCTCGCCCCATTATCCAGGTACCACACTTACAAATCCTTGCATCCCTCATTTTTCTCTGTTAGCTTTGGAACTACCATTTCATCATTTATCAGCATCATCTCCTTCACAGGTTCTTTGATCTCAACAATCAATAGCGCTGGTTCATCTCCTTGGATTTGGGTGAGGTTCACTTCCTTTTGTGGTTCCTTGTCACGTCGTGATTTCCGGCAGTCGTATGCAAAATGTCCAAATGCTTGGCAATTGAAGCACCTCATCCTGCTCCTATCACGTCCTCCTCGATTTGATTTTTTTCCCCGATTCTCACTAGGACCTCGATTCCCTTCTCTGGTTTTTTTCATCCACTCCTCACGGGTCAATAACAATTGTCCCTCGTGGTTTTCTCTCTTTCGCCATTCTTCCTCTGTCAGTAAGAGTTGCCCTTGATTCATCTCACTTGTCCCATGCAACCGTTCTTCATGGGCCTTCAAAGAACCAATGACTTCTTCCACTGACATCTCCTCCAAATTTCTGAATTGCTCCAGAGCAGACGCAATTTGTAAAAATTTCGAGGGAACTGCTCTGAGAAGTTTCTTCACCACATAGCTCTCTTCCATCTTCTCTCTTAGTGCTCGAATGTTAGTGACCAGTCCATGTAATTTCATGTAGAAGTCATCTACTGCTCCCCATCTTTCATACTTAAGCTTTCAAATTCCCCTTTCAGCATTTGAGCCTTTGCCTGTCTCACCTTGTCTGCTCCCAAACTCATTGTTCTCACAGCTTCCCAAGTCTCTTTCGATGTTTTGTTTTCTGTAAGTGTCAACAACATCTCCTCCGAAATCCCTTGATAGATAATTGCCAAGGCTCGCTTGTTCGTTTTGTCCTCAACAGTCCCCTTCGGGTCCCACAAGCCATATGCCTGCATAATCACTTTCATCTTCTGAGACCAAGCTGCATAATTAGTCTTGGTAAGCATAGGATAACTCAGCCCAATATTTGTACTTTCTTTCGTCTTTACCTTCTGTTCTATCGTGTCTGAAAACTTAAGTGGTTACCGTGGCTCTGATACCAAGTAAAGCACTAAAACACAATATACACACACACACCTGCTTGTATTTAGAGTTGGAAGGAGATAAAACTTCTTAAATTAAAATAAATCAATGTACAAGAATAAATATGCAAGTACAAAGCAAGCTAAAAACTAGGCATGCAGCTAAACAAACTCCTATCACTAACCCACTTTCATTATTCAGTTCCTACTAATATGCAAACACCAAATGACCAAGTCTAATACTAAAATGCACTCTTAACAGCTATATTTTATTTAAATAAAACATGTTTAGATTAATTTAAATCCAACAAAAACTATTTTCAGTGTTTTGCTTAAGCTCCATACAAGAACAAAGCATTTAACTTGTTGTTTTGCAAGGGGAGTGTGCCTTGCTATTACATTATCAAGTCTTTCCTCCATAATTAGATCAAGTGATGCTCAGACCACATAAAAGTTGAATGGAAGCAGTACAAAATATCCTGTTCAATTTGTTTCACCTTTTTTGGCTCTCATTGCATAAGCAACTCATGACTTCTTGTTTGTATATAAAAATAATAAATAAGACTCCCTGTTAGGATGGTTAGGAGGGTCACATATATTTCAACATATAAAGTGAATTCAATAATTATTGTAGCTTGCTAGAATCAATAATATATGATCACATTTATTATTTTAATATATAAACAAGAAGTCATGAGTTGCTTATGCATTTAACTTGTTGTTTTGCAAGGGGAGTGTGCCTTGCTATTACGTTATCAAGTCTTTCCTCGATAATTAGATCAAGTGATGCTCTCAGACCACATAAAAGTTGAATGGAAACAGTACAAAATCTTCTGTTCAATTTGTTTCACCTTTTTTTTGCTCTCATTGCATAAGCAACTCATGACTTCTTGTTTATATATAAAAATAATAAATAAGACTCTCTGTTAGGATGGTTAGGAGCGTCACATATATTTCAACATATAAAGTGAATTCAATAATTATTGTAGCTTGCTAGAATCAATAATATATGATCACATTTTATGTAATACAACTTATGTATTATAAACACTATCAGATATTGTCGCTTGTGAATTTTCGCACATAAAATCATATAATAACGCTATGTTAAATCGTAGAAATATATAAAAACACTTTCCAAGATAATCAAAAATTAATAAATTGTCATTCTCTGAGAACAACTTTGTCATCAATATCACCAACACCAAGAAAATGCTTGATGTACCATTGGATCATCATTCTTTGGAGCAGACCTTGACGCTTAATGATATATAATGATATTGCTAAATGGTAAGGTTTTCTCCAAAAACTTTATCAAAGTATCCCCAATTTATTTTTGTTCCTCTATAAGAGAATGGTAATGTGTGATATGATAGCTGAGTAATGGTATTTGATTTCTTAAACCTTAAATCTATTAAACATGGTTAACAATATGGAAATTAAAATTAATCTAAATTTAAAATAAATAAGAAAATAGTAGAGATGATATAAACATTACAATTTTCGTGGTATGCTGGTGGATTATAAAGTGTTGTATACATGTATTTCTCAATACATGGAGGCTATAATTTAATATAAAATAGTAATTTGCAATGGAGAAATTTGATCAAAATTAAAGAGTGGTTATTAATTAGAGAGACAAATTGTGTTCAATTTAGTTTTACTTACACATATTTCTCAACAAATCAATTCTATGTTAAAATCCTTTTTATCCATATAATTAACAAATTGAGTTCTAGTGGCGGATACTTGAATCTCGTACATGGTAAAAAGGACAGAATAAAGTGTACCAAAGTTTTTTAAGTTGTAAAAGAGAACTTTAATGGTTATATCAATAAATCTCCATTCCAACCTATCTTATGCCTTTAAATATCAATTCTTAACCCAGCCACGGCCTTTTTTCCCTTGTGACTTCAAATGCATTCATTGTATTATGAGCTAATAGCCTCCCTTCATTAAAAGCACTCTGTTTGTTAGACACTATCTAGATTAAACATAGTTTGAACTTATTCACCACCACCTTCGATAGTATGCCCATGAGAACATTATAAAGATAGATAGGTCAAAGATCTTACATATGTTTCAGTTGTTTAACCATAGGAATAAGACATACAAGCCTACGATTTAGTTTCCTTGGCCCATGTCCAGTATCAAAGAAAATCTGACAAAATAGAACAACATATCTTTTGAAAATATTTCAATACGTTTGAAAAATGCCGGGTTCGACCTATGTGGATCTAGTGACTTGTATTGATGCATGAAAAAGACTACATTCTTAACATCCTCATCCCTAATAGGTACTATGACCTAGTGATTGTGAAATAATAATTAAAAAAAGTTTGCAAAAAGGGTAAAATTTGACACGACATAAATCAAATAACCATATATCAAAGAAAATGGTAAATTTTGAAATAAATTTAAACAACTTACCCGAGAAGAAACAAAACCATGTAAAGCCATAGGAAAAAACATATGTGTGTGTACTATCCAACTAAATCATAGTGGAAGACATGTAGATGTGCAGGCCATAACTAGGAATATCAGATATACATGTCCCATAATTATAATATACCTGTTTGTCTTGTCGTGGTTTTGGTATTTTTGTTTATAACTATGAGCCAAAGACAAAGAGATCAAATCGAGATGTTCCTTCAGACTCTGATGTTTTACCTTGAGCAGAAGATGCTTTTTTGATGAGTTCATTTGTTCCAAGTTTATGGAGAAACCACCTTGCAAAGAGAAAGTCAGGTACCGGGATTTGTAAATAACAATCTGGGAATCTCATATTGTAATTTAATTTAATTCCTTATCACCAAATGATAAGGAGTTGTCAAAAAAGAGCACAAAATGTTTTACCTATCCAAGGGAATCCATGTTATAAAAGATGGCAACCTTTCCACTTTTGCTAACTTGATACATTTCCCTGTAGTAGGTAGCAAGGTCATAGTTGCAGAGCAATGTCCTCCACCAATACTATAGATGTCATTTTCTTCGTTATTTGTATTAATAACATATCGCCTCTCCGTCCTTGAACTATTCTTGTTATCAACACTTGTGGTATCTCTTCTTTCAACATATTTGTTCTCACTTCCCGTAGCTCGGGTCATCTTCTCACAATTTTCTTTTATCTTTTTCTAAAATGAAACCAGTAAAAAAAATTATAAGATGTGAATTATAATAACGCTTGCTTAATTGATTATTAATAAACAAGTATATAAACACCTGTATATGACCTAGGCGATTGGACACAAGTTTTTTATTTAACGAGTCAATATATAATAAAATATCTGAAAGTATTGAATTTCTTCTTTGTAGTACTTCATTCTATAAAGATTAACAAACTATCAGAACACGGAGCAAACAAAAAGTCAAAAATACAAATTCTACTTTTACAATGACAAGTGATTCCTCACAATTTCATACCATTGTCATTCCAAACAAATCCCAATACAACTCAGAACTGATAATAAGACAGGATTAACATATAAACATGGTTTAATAAATAAACTCTAATTAACACATATTGTAACATTGATAAAAGATCCCAAACACAAAATAACATAGAAACAAAAAAGCAAGGAGGTAAATTAAACAATAACTAATAATAATCAGCCATATTTGATCTTCTCCTAAATTAAATTTAGTGAATTGAAAGAACTTAAGGAAAGATGATTTGGGAAAAAAATACATTCCGTTCAAGGTTTAATCTTTTCCGAGATTTAATCTTCTTGGAGCTTGAGTCTTTACAAAGATTTAATATTCAGTATTTGAGAGAAATATTTCAGCAAAATTTAATCTTTCGCCACAGTGGAGATTGTTTGACAGTCTGTGTTTTTTTTGTTTATTTAATAGACAGCCGGAAAAATAATTTCAGCAAGCCCGCTCACAAGTTTTGAACAAGAGCGCCTAACTTTTGGGCCCAAATCTATGATATACTGTAACAATTATATAATGTATTGCAAGAACATGTATTTGTAACCACCTCGAAATTTTGTTGATTCAGTTGCAATATTTTTAAAATCCCTTGTAATAGACATATCACCTTTCAACAGGAACGTTGTTTAGATAGTTTTTAAAAATCTAGTTGTAAAAGCAATTCTATGGTATAGTGAACTAAACCTTCTGCAACCATTATTCATCTAATACTTGATTTTCCTACAGGCTGGAAGCTATTCCTCATACATACCCTGATATACTCTCGTGATATTTATGAATTGCTTTATGCTCTAAAATAAATGTTTTATAATTGTTAATTATGATTCTATTTTATTAAATTATAATATTTATCATGTTGAATTGTTATAGAATTGGATAGATTTCTAAATATGGAACAGTTTCGTGGTCAGACTTGATTGGTAGTCATATTAGGCCAATGTGTGCCTTGGATCCAGTATAGAGAGCAGAGCTGTGTGCCTTGATTGGGGTTAGTGTATCACTGATCAACAGCCTAACCTTGGTTTTAAACTTAAAAATGAATATCCAATTCTAATAATTGCTTCACAAGGAACTTGATTCCTATGAATCATTTCAACTGATCATTGTTTACACTTAGTTATTGTTATTATAACTTTATGAGCTAGTTAGCTCACCCTTGTGAATCTGTTTAGGTTATTCTACAGTTAAAATGGAAATTGTTGATACTGAGGATCCCGAGTGCAGTATACGATCTAGGATTCCCGGTTGAGTTGGATCTAGCTAGTTTGAGTTATGCAAGTTTGTAAGAATGAATTCATTTTCATTTGTAAGTTAAACTAGTTGGGATTTGATATGACGTAATAAAAGTTAAGGTTGTGGTTAGTTTTCATACTTTCACCTGTTCGGATCCGTGGTTGCGTAAATAAGGATAATTGCATATAATATTTCATATACAAGTTTATATAATATGTGTGTTGTGAACCCCAAACTTCTGACACGGGTTTGGAGGGCGTGACAACCACCATCTCCGAAGCTAAATCAATTACTAATATAACCTAATATACAATCGGTGCTACCACTATAGCTACCAGCAATGCTACCATAAATTGCCACTACTAAGACTAACCAATATACCACCAATGCTACCACTATGGCAACTAGCCATTCCACCACCAATACGACCACTAATCTACCACAATTGACAACACCAATGCCACTACTAAGACTAACCAATATAACATCAATGCTACCACCTGTAATACCATAATTAAACTTGCCATAAATGGAACTGCTTAAGCTAGCAGGAACTTCAACACCAACAACAATAATACCACCACTAAGCTACCAATACGACCACTAAACTACCACCAATGCCACTACTAAGACTAACCAATATAGCATTAATGCTACCACCTGTAATACCATAATTAAACTGGCTATAAATGGAACTGCTTAAGCTAGCACGAACTTCAACACCAACACCAATAATACCACCACCAATTCTCCTGCAAAGATTCCCACTTTCAATGCCACCAATTGCACTAATAAGAGCTCCAGGACCAATGGCACCATCAATTCGAGCAAACCACTACCAATATTATCATGTCTGGTACCACCAATGTAACCACTAAAGATGCTAGTCATGGTGCCACTAATCCCACTATTAAAACTACCCAATATACCATCAATTCTACTACCATTTATGCCATTATTAAAGTTACCACCAATGATACACCTTAACTAGCACGAACTTCACCACCAACAATCCCACCACAAATTCCACTCCCTAAGATTACGACTACTAGTGCCACCAATTAGACTAGTAAAATTACCACCACCAGTGACACCGCCAACAATATTACTACTGGATTAAAGAAAAACCATAACTCTGTCCTTTTCAAATAGTTATGGATCTATAGAAGTTACTAAGCAACGGGTTCTAGTGATGCTGAAAATGGTGACCCTAATTATTCATGTATTGAAAATATAAGTTCTTCAAACACTAAAAAATTTCCCAAACAAAGCCTACATCTCTATCAAAGGGATGAAGTTAAAAAGTGATGGGCTTGGTGAGATGGGAAACTCCAAATATACCTAAACTTCGTGTGTTATTAGGTTAAAAAGAGTAATTTAGAGTTATTTGTCATTTATACATTATAAAAATAAAAAACACAGCCCACATAGATCCACTTGTACTATCTGCATTTATATTTATAATATATATTTGCATGGCAAAAGTTAAAAAATAACAAAGAAACCTTACACGGTACATTGATGAAGAGGAGAAAGGGAAGGCACTTGGAGCATTTTCTTTATTGTTTTTGGAACTTGTTGCAAGTAGGAAGAAAAATATAATTCCTGTGAAAATGTCTCTAAAGTAAGGTCATACATAAACATAAAATAAATTTAATAGTATAATTCAACAAATATGAACATAAAATATAAATAATATGTGGGCTTCTTTTTCATATATCTTGTATTTGATTACTCATGAGGAACAAAAAAAATTAATACAAATGTAATTGATTTTTTTTCTAACCTTGACATATAATCTTGAAAGGATAATTCTTGACATAAAGGTCATATAAAAATAAATACAAGTGACATTCCATGTAAATCTACATACATATATACGAGGAAAATGGGATACTTATTTTAGTGTTTTATTTCTACCAAAAATTTATGCAAATAACACATATAAAAAGAAAATTAAGAAACATGGAAATATAAATTATTACGTTAACTTTGTTAAACAACATCAATTCATGATAACCAGTAAACCTTATCCACTTAGTCCTCCAGCAATTCATTTAATTAGTCCTCCACCAATTCATTTGGAGATGTGTTTAACTTTAGAGCACCAAAGCACTCTTTTATAGAAAATACAAATAACTCCAAAACTCTATTTCATGGCCATGTACAAATTCATTTTGTTTGTAAGGTGGGCTTGTGCTGATATTAGGGTGTTACCTACCTTTTTAATATGCTATATTTTGCACGCCCAATTGTATATCATGGGTTTCAATGGGCCCAATTTAGTTTAAATTGGTTTTTATCTTACTATCAATTTCTTATTACAAATTCAAAAATTTCTATTTATAAAAATATAATTTAACAAAGTCTGCTCCATGTATTATATAAACTAATTGGCTGTTGATTTACAACCATAAATTAAGTGGTAATCATTGTACAAAAAACTTAACTAAAAATGACATTTTCTCAAAAATTTTAAATTTTATTTAGTGAAATTATATATAAATTCCCTACTGACCTCAACTAACAATAATATATGTACTACTACAACCCTAACTAAGAATAATAGAAGTACTACTATCATACATTCATGTCTTAAAAACCTCTCACAATAATTGAGATATTATTGGTCATGTAAAAATTAATATTACAATAACAACATTTAATCAAATTAAATTTCTAGAGGTATAAGATTGAATACCAAATTTTTGACAAACAAGTTATACTTATGGGAAAAAAGATACAATTTTTAAAAATATTTACTAATTGCTATGTTTATTTAAATAAAGGAATTAAAATGAATGATAATATGATTATTGATTTTTATTTTATTCTTAGTCAATTTGATTTGAACATGTAAAATGACAATATATTGTGGGTAACACGACATATACCATATTCATTCACTGGTTAATTGGGAAAAATCTAAATTGGGAAGAAATTGAATGAGAAATGCAGGCTGACAGTGTCTAAGTATATAAGTTGTTTGACTTGACCATATGTACTTTAACATAATTATAATGAATATTTTTAATATTTTCAAATTTAATGAAAATTTATTATTTAAAACAATGCTTATATTTATAAACTTGTTTTCTAACTCAAAATTTTCAATAGACAAGTTTTCCAACAAATTTTGGGTCTTTTCACAAGGTGGGTATGAAATGCAAAGAGAACATTATTTTGTCAAATATGTACCAAACTAGAATTCAATTATTTTTTGAAGATAAATAAAGAGGATACGTACAAAAATTACTTCTAGAATTTCCTTTTTTGAATACAATTATTAATATTAAACTTTAATTCAAAAAAATATTTATTTTAAAAAAATATGTAAGATTATTAATTTTACATGAACAAAGTTCAAAAAACAAGTATTATGGGATGAAGTATATTCTACTAAGTTTTCCCTAATATTTTAAGTAATTCATCATTTATATTGACTTTGGTATCAAATGACTATTATGGCCCAATAAGCAATTTTTTTCTATATAACATATAGTAGAAAATGACTAGTTAAATTTCATACCAACTTTGTAATTTTTTAGTTATCATTTGAATCTACCCGTTATATTAGTGTTAGAAAAAATATTTTTTTAAAAAAATATTTTAATAATCATGCAAAGTAATCATTTAAGCAGAAAATTATAAGTTTCTAACTTCAGTTGAGAAAATTTTATAATGAAAATATTTTTTTGACAAATAATTAATGCCTACAAAAATATATTAAAATTATTTAAATATCATTTACATTACATATATTATGTACTCACCATTTTTTATAGTTCATTGAGTAATTTTAATCCAAATTAGTTATTTGAATAAACATTTCTTTTCTTGCAAATATTTTAAGAAAATATAAAAAAATAATAAGATCACTAAATTCCGAGAAAAACTATTAAAAAAGGAGACAAAATTTAAATTCAAAGTTTGTCAAATCCCACAACATACCTCAATTTTTGTCCAAAGGGGGAACCTACAAATGTCGATGGGAATTGAGTTCTGATTTCCTGAAAATTAAAAAATGGCTTATAAAACTTCAAAAAAATTGGTGTCAAAAGTTGATGATATTAGTATATAACTATCACATTTTTTCCATTAGTATTTCATATGGGAGTTTAACAAAAATGACCTCATCATATTTATCGATCAATACTTCTCATCAAGGTTGTTCATATTAGTATTTTTTCTATATTATAGCATATGTATTAGGATTCCTTATTAATTTTATCTTTATATTCATTGTGTAAGTGTGCAGTATATAAGCACAAATTAGGTTAACACTAGTGAATTTATTTTATCATAGAATAACCTACAAGCTCTCAAGATATTGGCTCATGTTGAGCTAGAGAATTTTGTAATAAGTATTTATTCAATAATATAAAAACTATTCTTCATTATTGAGTACATAATTGGATTTGATTGTTATAATTATATTGACCCCCTCTATAGGTAATTAAAGGCCTAAAAATGATATCAAAGCTTGGTATTTATATAAAATCACTTCAAGATCCAGAAAATAATCATTAATGGCAGATAATGAAACTCAACAAAATTTGTTGTCACCATTAGCCATAAACCAAATCAATAACAATATGAGAAGATATGAAACCCTCAAATTTCCAATCTTGAAAATTAATAAATACCCACTGTGGAGAAGACTATATGTCTTCAGATAACAGATGGTGAATACTGGAAGGGATTTATGATGGACCTCATTAGCCCATGAAACTCGTTGTTGCTATTGTGGTCAAGAAAAAAATGTAAAAGTCTGACATTTTTGCATAACAATCTAGACACTGTGATGTCCCATAGGTTTATTGGATGCAAAACAACCAAGGAAATTTGAGACACTTTGATGGTTAAGTGTAAGGCACAACGACTATCAAGAAGATTGGACAATACTCAATCACCGTATGAGCACTTTGACTCAAAAGTTGATGAGTCTTTGTTTGAAATCTATCATATATTTCAGAAATTATGGAATGATTTGTCACTTGTTGACATAGAGTATGATCCAACAGATTCAAACTTCAAGGTTCTTCTTGCACTCCCTCAAAAGTGTGACTTGAAAGTTATATCAATAAGGAATAACTATGTTCTTGAAGACACTCTAGTTGAGATATATGGAATTCTGAAACTAATGAACTTGAGATGGAGTAGAAAAGTAAGACGAAATGGGAAAAAACATGTTTGTGTGAGGGTAGAGGAAAAATAAGAGAAAAATTTAAAAGAAAGAGTCATTTCAAAATTAAAGGCCATGATTGTATAGTCTGACACTGAGTCTCAAATACTCATGATGACTTACAAAATTATTCAGGAACTGAAATTGATCATGGTAATGATGAAGATATCCTACAAATTGATGCTCTTTTAGTTAATAAATTTAGAAATATTGGCTATAATAAGTGGAATTAGAGGAAGAATGATTTCAAGGAGTCAAGGTATGGGAAAATTACAAGTCAAAGATCAAGTGCTATAATTGTGATCAAGTCGGACACTTTGCTGCTCATTCAGAAAGCCAAACGCTGAGAAGAAGCAAGCGTTGATGAGCAAGAAGAAGAATTGAAGCAAGTTTTGACCAGAAGAATAATTGGGATGATACATTAGAAGAGTACAAACTATGCTCACAAAAAATTGCATAATGTTGTGTATTTCTAACAAAGTAAATTTTATTTTATATATGATTTAACTTTTTTCTATTATAAAGGGCTTTTCTTAATTTTAGGTAAAAGTTACAAAATAAATTAATGGAGATTAAATAATTTAAACATGTATATTTTAATTTGTTAAATGATATTATCTTGTTAAACTAACAGGGTTGAACAATCAACTTTTAGAAATTTATATGAATTATTGATAGTAAAGTCAATATTTATTTAAATTGAAATGATATCAATTAGTGTAAATTAGTTTTTATGATTTTCTTGCTAATAAAATATGTTAAACACATTATTGATACGTCATTTTAAGGATAAAATAAAAAATATGAACTCATAAATTGTTATGATAAAAAAAACACATTTTTCTCAAATCTACTTACTCAAATTTACAAGGAAAATAAAATATTGTAAAAAATAAAACTTAAATAATCATTATAAAAATATTTATGTTTGTCAAATAAATTGAACAAATTAAATACTTAATCTTGAATTATAAAGTAACTTATATAAAATATGTAAATGTCAAGATTAATGAATATTGATATTTCTTTTCTAAAAAAATACACAACATTAATAAATGAATAAGAAAATATGTTATATAGTGATTTGAAAAAAAATTGTTTTATCTTTATAAAAAAAATTATATAACAACTAAATCGACTAATTATTATTGAATCAATATTTGTAAATAAGGTACTTAATATTGATAAAGGATATATAAAAATACATTATATTTAGTGTTCAATATAAACCATATAAAAATTGAAAAACTCGTCTCATTCCATCTTAAGAAAGTCATATTTAAAAAGGCCCCAAGCTCTCTGAACAAATATTTTATTATAAAACTTTGCTTCTCTCCTAAAGAGAAAAAACTTGGATTAACTCAAATTCGGAATTTTAAAAATATCGAAATAATTTTTTTGTTAGTTTTATTTTTCATCAAATTTTTTACAATAAAATATTTTGGGATAAAATTCTAAATCGGATAAAATTTTACACATCTTTAATATATTTAAAGAAAATTTAACAAATGTACATTATTTTTCGAAGAAACGAAAAGTAATAAAATTAAGTTTTTTACATATATCTAATTCGGACGTGCCGTAATTTGCGCCATTCTTGGGCCTCACAATTTTGTACAAAATCCAGATTCATTATTTTTTTAGAAAAATTGATTTGATCCAAATTTTAAATATGTAAATTAATTAAGCCACCCTTAACACTATTTAATTTATCTTTATTTAAATTATTAAATAATTATCTTTTAAGGTGAAATGAACATTTATCTTTTTTAGTTGAAATAGATTAGTCAATTAAATTATAATTATTATGTTCCCACTGTGGCTTATTGGCTTTCTATTCTACCAAAAATTTATTTTTATTTGCTAATAGAACCTATAATATTTCTCACTTTGTAAGTCAAGAGTTATTAATGCTATTTAAACAAGCAAAATAACTTCTAATTGGATTTATCTTATTCCACTAAAACCTAGTCCTAACAATACTTTAAATACTCATTTGAATTTGATAAAATTTACATAAAAATAAGTCAACAAAGAAACGTCCAAATCAATACAAGATGCAGTATTTAAGATATAGTAAGTCTACTAAAGACCACCGCACATGAAACATATTTTTTTCATAGTATTTAGCATAAAATGGCAATCACTAATGGGTAATTCACAGGATGGAATCGTTGGCATGTTGTTCTCCAAGTATGGAGAAGCAACGGCAACCCCACTTCCAAGTTGTACCATGTAACCAACATCCTTAAGAATCATCTCCATTCGAGTCAGCCTTGTAGAATAAAAATTGTGATGGGCTTGTGCTTTAGATACAAAGTGCAGTGTTTAGCACATGGCTGCGTATGGTGAAGAAAATAAAGCTGCTTTTCATTCCTTGTTATCAAACTGAATGCATACAATCTAATATATACTAGTCTTGACATATAACGTGATATCTAAAAAATAGCAACTGAACTTCGTAACATCACTCCACTACTTCAACTTCCCTGATAATGCTGAAACTGAACTATAACTTGGTCTATTGTACTAACCAACACAACGTTCACTAAGGCCTATACAATTTATTCAAAACTAATAAAACATAAATTAATAACTAAATTTAAGATTATTCCAATAATCACCCCCTTAATCTTAAATTTATCATGAACTCATTTGGATTAGCCCGTCTGGCATTCATCCTAACCCGTTTGGCTTTCAACTTCTTTGTCCATATGGCACTTAAATTTAGCCCTTTTGGCTTTAAAAAAATCCTTCCCATCTGGCACTTCTATTTACCCGTCTAGCACCTTTTATTTTGCCTGTCTGGCATCATTCTTCTGTCTATAATAATGCCGGCTCATCATCCTCGATATGTGCGAGGTTCACTTCTTGTCTCTTCTCTCTTTCCCGTCGCGGTTTATCACATTCCGCAGCATAGTGTCCCATAGTATTACAGTTGTAACACTTTATCCTACTCTTATCACGGAAAGAACCATCTCTAGGTCTTTGATTTCGAGATGTCAGAAGAAGTTGTCCATCTACGCTCTCAGACCTGCCCTTCATCCTTTCCTCGTGAGCTTTGAGACGACCAACTACCTCTTCAACTGTCATCCCCTTAACGTCTCCAAATTGCTCTATATTTGAAGCAATTTGAAGAAACTTATCCGGAACTGCACGTAGAATTTTTATCACAACACTCGATTCTTCCATTGTTTCGCCAAGGACCCGGATATTAGTCACAATCCCACTCAACTTCATACAAAAATCTTCGATTTTATCTGTTTCCTTCATGATTAAGGACTAGAACTCACCTTTTAACGTCTGGACTTTTGTTTCTTTTACTCTTTCCACACCCATACACATCATCTTGATCGCTTCCCATGCTTCCTTAGCTATTTCTTTTTCAGCAATGGACATCAACACATCTTCGGGCACACCTTGATATATTGCTGGAAGTGCCACTTGAACCATTTTCTCATCCACGGCCCCCTTAGGATCCTTCTGCTCGATTGCACACCAAACTCCTTGCGCTTTCATTATAACTTTCATCTTTAGGGACCATGTCGTATAATTGCTTCTCGTTAACATTGGATAGCTTAAGCCCACAAACCTTTCTTTTGCTTTGGATGTTTCCATGATTTTATTTGTATGCTTGGGTTGATATTTAGGCATACAGGAACCTAACCATTATGCTATGATACCAAGTATAGAATAAAAATTGTGATGGGCTTGTGCTTTAGATACAAAGTATAGTGTTTAGCCCATGGCTGCTGTGTATGGAGAAGAAAATAAAGCTGCTTCTCATTCCTTGTTATCAAACTGAATGCATACAATCTAATATAAACTAGTCTAGACATATAACGTGATATCTAAAAAATAGCAACTGAACTTCCAAGCATGACTCCACTACTTCAACTTCCCTGATAATGCTAAAACAGAACTATGACCTGGTCTACAATTATTGTTGTGCTAACCAACACAAAGTTCATTAAGGCCTATACAATTTATTCAAAACTAATAAAACACATATTAATAACTAAATTTAAGATTATTCCAACAAGCCTATCACTTGCAACTACAGAAAACACATGTAAGTTTATAGTAGAATATTTATATATATTTCATTATTTTTCAAAATGGTTAGTAAGAGGTAAATAGGGAAATATTTATAACTTGTCTGGTTTATGAGTGATTGTGTGGCCTTAGCAAAAGGAAGTATGATACAAGGTTATGGCCCATATTATGAATTTGACATAGTTTTGTTAAAGCTTCTCAAAGAGAATTGAAGAACTAACATATTTTACTATTAATCTGTCTCTGGTCAATATGTAGATGCAACAAAATCTATAACATTGAATACAAGAAATGACAATATGCCTCATTTAGATTTCTCACATGATCTATCCTCGAATCCTTTCAAACTACTTTATTAAGTCCAAGCCATAAGATCTAGTTGTATCATTCTATGCCCTTCTAATAACTTCTAAACTATCAATGTACGCAGGTACCATAACCGCAGTAACAATAGACTAATATGACTTAACCAGTCATCTTTCTCAGTGCAGTTTTTCAGCCCCCAGGCCTCCACAACAAACCTGTGATATGAACATATAGTCACACAATATCCAAAAATGTAAAACAGAGATGAGCACAGAATAATCCGATTCTTTAAAATTCTGTAAGCAATTAGATGATGAAATAAAAATCGACTACAATTAAAATCATTGAACTTGTAATTCATAAATCATCTATAAACTGAACTGGTGTGTAATATTTACATTGTATCTACAAATAAAGGTTTCAACATGTTTCTACTTTCTATGCATCTCACAAAGAATACATAATCAAACAAAAAATATTTTCAGTGTTTTGCTTAAGCTGCATATTAGAACAAAGCATTTAACTTGTTGTTGTTGCAAGAGGAGTGTGCCTTGCTATTACCTTATCAAGTCTTTCCTCGATAATTAGATCAAGTGATTCTCTGAGACTAGATAAAAGTTGAATGAAACAAGTACAAATCCTTGTGTTCAATTTGTTTCACCATTTTAGCTCTCATTAAATAAGCAACTCATGACTTCTTATTTATATATAAAAATAATATATAAGACTCTGTATTAGGACGGTTAGGAGGGTGAGATATATTTCAACATATAAATTGAATTCAATAATTATTTTAGTTTGCTAGAATCAAGAATATATGATCATATTTTGTGTAATACAACTTATGTATTATAGCCACTATCAGATATTGTCACTTATGAATTTTTGCACATAAAATCATATAATAACGCTATGTTAAATCGTAGAAATATATAAAAACACTTTCTAAGATAATCAAAAATTAATAACTTTTCCGTCCTCTGAGAAGAACTTTGTCATCAATATCACCAACACCAAGAAAATGCTTGATGTACCAATGGATCATCATTCTTTGGAGTAGACCTTGACGCTTAATGATATATAATGATATCGCTAAATGGTAAGGTTTTCTCCAAAACTTTATCAAAATATCCCCAGTTTATCTAAGTTCCGCTATAAGAGAATGGTAATGTGTGTTATGATAGTTGAGTAATGGTATTTGATTTCTTAAACCTTAAATCTAATAACATGGTTAACAATATGGAAATTAAAATTAATCTAAATTTAAAATAAATATGAAAATAGTAGAGATGATAGAAACATTACAATTTTCCTGGTATGCTGGTGGATTATAAAGTGTCGTATACATGTATTTCTCAATACATGAAGGCTCTAATTTTTTTATAATTGTAGTACTTTTCAATAGAGAAATTTGATCAAAATTCAAGAGTGGTTATTAATTAGAGAGACACATTGTGTTCAATTTAGTTTTACTTACACTATTTTTCAACAAATCAATTCTATGTTAAAATCCTTTTTATCCATATAATTAACAAAATTAAGTACTAGTGGCGGATACTTGAATCTGTACTGGTAAAAAGTAGAAAATAAAGTGTACCAAAGTTGGTTTAAGTTGTAAAAGAGAACTTTAATCATTATATCAATAGATCTCCATTACAACCTTCTAATGCCATAAAATACCAATCTTAACCCAGCCAAAGCCAAGCGACCAAATCGAGATGTTCCTTCGACTCTGATGTTTTACCATGAGTAAAAGATACTTTTTTGATGAGTCGATTTGATCCAAGTTTGTGGACAAACCACCCTGCAAAGAGAAAGCCAGGTATCGGGTTTTCTAAATAACAATCTGAGAATCTCAGATTGTAATTTAATTTAATTCCTTATCACCAAATGTTAAAGGGATTTATGATGGACCTCATTAGCCCATGAAACTGGTTGTTGCTATTCGTGGTCAAGAAAAAATGCAAAAGTCACATTTTCGCATAACAATCTAGAGAGTGTGATGTCCCCTAGGTTTATTGGATACAAAACAACCAAGGAAATTTGAGACACTTTGGTAGTTAAGTGTAAGGCACAACCGCTATCAAGAAGATTCGAAGGACAATACTCAATCACCAGTATGAGCACTTTGACTCAAAACTTGATGAGTCTTTGTTTGAAATCTATGATAGATTTCATACATTGTTGAATGATTTGTCACTTGTTGACATAGAGTATGATCCATCAGATTCAAACTTGAAGGTTCTTCTTGCACTTCCTCAAAAGTCTGATTTGAAAGTTATATCAATAAGGGATAAGTATGATCTTGAAGACACATCTCTAGTTGAGATATATGGAATTCTGAAACTAATGAACTGGAGATGGAGTAGAAAAGTAAGACGAAATGGGACAAGACATGTTTCTCTCAGGGTAGAGGAAAAACAAGAGAAAAATTTGAAAGAAAGAGTAATATCAAAATGAAAGGCCATGATTGTATAGTCTGACACTGAGTCTCAAATACTCATGATGACTTACAAAATTATTCAGGAACTGCAATTGAGCATGGTAATGGTGAAGATATCCTACAAATTGATCCTCTTTTAGTTAAAAAGTTTAGAAATATGGGTTATATAGACTTCGAAAAAATGTTTTTAAAAAAAAGGCAGTAGTTACTCGAACTTTACCGTGACAAGAGGAATTAAAGGAAGAATGATCGCAAGGAGTCAAAGTATGGGAAAATTACAAGTCAAATATTAATTGCTATAATTGTGATGAAGTCGGACGCTTTGCTGCTCATTCAGAAAGCCAAACGCTGAGAAGAAGCAAACCTTGATCAGCAAGAAGAAGAATTGAAGCAAGTTTTGACCAGAAGAACAATTGGGATGATACATTAGAAGAGTACAAACTATGCTCACAAAAAATTGCATAATGTTTGTATTTCTAACAAAGTAAATTTTATTTTATGTATGATTTAACTTTTTTCTATTATAACGGGCTTTTCTTAATTTTAGGTAAAAGATACAAAATAAATTAATGGAGATTAAATAATTTAAACATTTATATTTTATTTTGTTGAATGATATTATCTTGTTAAACTAACACGGTTGAACAATCAACTTTTGGAAATTTATATGAATTATTGATAGTAAAGTCAATAATTATTTAAATTGAAATGATATCAATTAGTGTAAATTAGTTTTTATGATTTTCTTGCTAATAAAATATGTTAAACACATTATTGAGACGTACACTTCCTCAAGTAAATCACCGTTTAAAAACACTGATTTTACGTCGAGGTGATGTACTACCCATCCTTCTTTTGCAGCCATTGCCAACAACCGTATAGTTTCTACTCGTACTACAGGGGCAAACACTTTGTTGTAGTCAATTCCTCGTCGTTGTATGTAGCCATTTACGACGATGCGAGCTTTATGTTTCACGATATTTCCCTCTAATTCCTTCTTAAGTTTAAAAACCCACTTCAACCCTATTGGCTTGTGTCCCGGTGGAAGTTCTGTAAAAACCTAAGTGTCATTCCTTTCAATGGTGTCCATCTCGACTTTCATAGCACTCATCCATTCTTTTTCCTTGCTTGCTTCTCGAAAATTTACAGGTTCTTCCACCTTTAACAGCATAAGCTCATCCAGCAATTTAATCACCTCAGTCTCACTATACAATTCATCAAGAGTTCTATACCTGTGAGGTCCACTTTCAGTTTCTGATTCAAAATTTCCAGAGGACATTTCCCTCTGGCTACCACCAGTTGTGTGTACCGAAGTTATGAACCCACGAGTCGTGTATGGTGGAGTTTTGAAACCTCCATCTTCACTACCATCTTCATTAACACTCGTTTCAACACTATCTTTAACCATGGTGATGTATCCAGGAACTTTCACCTCACATTCCCTTTCTTTCTCCAATATCCAGAATTCCTTCTCACGAAATACTACATCACGACTCACTTTTATTTTCTTTGTCACTGGATCATACAACCTACAGCCCTTAGTCCCTGGCTCTCGTCCCAAATATATGACTCGTTTCCCGCTGTCATCCAACTTTTTAACATGTATAGATGGAACCTTCATGAACGCACAACCAAATACTTTAAGGTATCCCAAATCTGGTTTCTTACCTCCCCAAACTTCATACGGTGTTGTACAATTTAGAGCTCGTATTGGTAAACGATTAAGCATGTATATTGTGTGCCTTACCGCTTCCCCCCAATTGGTTGATGGCAACTTCGAGTCTTTTAGAAAACTCTGGACCATCGCCGCCACGGTTCTATTTCTTCTCTCGACTACCCCATTCTGTTGCGGGGTATACGGGGCTGTATATTAACGTTCAATCCCCATTTCTTCACAAAATAATTTAAATTCATTTGAGCAAAATTCACCACCTCAATTTGTCCGTAACATTTTTATACTTCTCTCCATTCTCTTCTCTACCACTGCCTTATAATTTTTGAACATTGCAAAAGCATCTCTTTTTTCTTTTGACAAATATACCCACATTTTCCTACTATAATCATCGACAAATAAGAAAAAGTATCGATTACCTCCAGAAGTCTCAGGCGTGATCGGGCCACAAATGTCTGCATACACTAGTTCAAGGGGCTTCTTTGTTTCAAAACTCGTATTTGCTGGGACCGGACTTCTTACCAACTTTGTCATCAAGCATCCTTCACATTTATTCCTTGGTTGAATCAACTTCGGAACTTCATATGCTAATTTCTCCTTTGACATGAGTTCTAAGGCCTGAAAATTGATTGGGATTGGCCGAGCCTTGTGTGCCATAGCATGTATCTTCCTCGGTTTTTGAGAGTAAATACATAGGGCTACTATCCTCAAGGCTTATTTGTAGAGACGATTTTCACTCCTCTCACTTCATCAATAGTCGACCTCGTTCATCATACACCTATAAATATTCTCCCCCAATACAACCTTGTTACCAGCCTCCGAAAGTTGACCCAAACTAATAATATTATTGCACAAGGTAGGGATGTAATATACCTCGCTTAATGTCTTCTCTTCACCATTCTTGCATTTAAATGACACTACTCCCCTGCCTTTATCGTCACAGTAGACCATCACCAAACTTCACTTTTCCGGTTACACTTTCGTCTAACTCTTTGAATTTTTCCCGTTGTCCAGTCATGTGATTGCTCCCCATTATCCAGGTACCACACTTACAAATCCTTGCGTCCCTCATTTTTCTCTGTTAGCTTTGGAACTACCATTTCATCATTTATCAGCATCATCTCCTTCACAGGTTCTTGATCTCAACAATCAATAGGCTGGTTCATCTCCTTGGATTTGGGTGAGGTTCACTTCCTTTTGTGGTTCCTTGTCACGTCGTGATTTCCGGCAGTCGTATGCAAAATGTCCAAATGCTGGCAATTGAAGCACCTCATCCTGCTCCTATCACGTCCTCCTCGATTTGATTTTTTTCCCCGATTCTCACTAGGACCTCGATTCCCTTCTCTGGTTTTTTTCATCCACTCCTCACGGGTCAATAACAATTGTCCCTCGTGGTTTTCTTCTTTCGCCATTCTCCTCTGTAGTAAGAGTTGCCCTTGATTCATCACTGTCCCCACAACCGTTCTTCATGGGCCTTCAAAGAACCAATGACTTCTTCCAATGACATCCTCAAATTTCGAATTGCTCCAGAGCAGACGCAATTTGTAAAAATTCGAGGGAATGCTCTGAGAAGTTTCTTCACCACGTAGCTCTCTTCCATCTTCTCTCTTAGTGCTCGAATGTTAGTGACCAGTCCATGTAATTTCATGTAGAAGTCATCTAACTGCTCCCCATCTTTCATACTTAAGCTTTCAAATTCCCCTTTCAGCATTTGAGCCTTTGCCTGTCTCACCTTGTCTGCTCCCAAACTCATTGTTCTCACAGCTTCCCAAGTCTCTTTCGATGTTTTGTTTTCTGTAAGTGTCAACAACATCTCCTCCGAAATCCCTTGATAGATAATTGCCAAGGCTCGCTTGTTCGTTTTGTCCTCAACAGTCCCTTCGGGTCCCACAAGCCATATGCCTGCATAATCACTTTCATCTTCTGAGACCAAGCTGCATAATTAGTCTTGGTAACATAGGATAACTCAGCCCAATATTTGTACTTTCTTTCGTCTTTACCTTTGTTCTATCGTGTCTGAAAACTAAGTGGTTACCGTGGCTCTGATACCAAGTAAAGCACTAAAACACAATATACACACACACACCTGCTTGTATTTAGAGTTGGAAGGAGATAAAACTTCTTAAATTAAAATAGATCAATGTACAAGAATAAATATGCAAGTACAAAGCAAGCTAAAAACTAGGCATGCAGCTAAACAAACTCCTATCACTAAACTTTCATTATTCAGTTCCTACTAATATGCAAACACCAAATGACCAAGTCTAATACTAAAATGCACTCTCAACAGCTATATTTTATTTAAATAAAACATGTTTAGATTAATTTAAATCCAACAAAAAATATTTTCAGTGTTTTGCTTAAGCTCCATACAAGAACAAAGCATTTAACTTGTTGTTTTGCAAGGGGAGTGTGCCTTGCTATTACATTATCAAGTCTTTCCCCCATAATTAGATCAAGTGATGCTCAGACCACATAAAAGTTGAATGGAAGCAGTACAAAATATCCTGTTCAATTTGTTTTTCACCTTTTTTGGCTCTCATGCATAAGCAACTCATGACTTCTTGTTTGTATATAAAAATAATAAATAAGACTCCCTGTTAGGATGGTTAGGAGGGTCACATATATTTCAACATATAAAGTGAATTCAATAATTATTGTAGCTTGCTAGAATCAATAATATATGATCACTTTATTATTTTAATATATAAACAAGAAGTCATGAGTTGCTTATGCATTTAACTTGTTGTGTTTGCAAGGGGAGTGTGCCTTGCTATTACGTTATCAAGTCTTTCCTCGATAATTAGATCAAGTGATGCTCTCAGACCACATAAAGTTGAATGGAAATAGTACAAAATCTCCTGTTCAATTTGTTTCACCTTTTTTTGCTCTCATTGCATAAGCAACTCATGACTTCTTGTTTATATATAAAAATAATAAATAAGACTCTCTGTTAGGATGGTTAGGAGCGTCACATATATTTCAACATATAAAGTGAATTCAATAATTATTGTAGCTTGCTAGAATCAATAATATATGATCACATTTTATGTAATACAACTTATGTATTATAAACACTATCAGATATTGTCGCTTGTGAATTTTCGCACATAAAATCATATAATAACGCTATGTTAAATCATAGAAATATATAAAAAACACTTTCCAAGATAATCAAAAAATAATAAATTGTCGTTCTCTGAGAACAACTTTGTCATCAATATCACCAACACCAAGAAAATGCTTGATGTACCATTGGATCATCATTCTTTGGAGCAGACCTTGACGCTTAATGATATATAATGATATTGCTAAATGGTAAGGTTTTCTCCAAAAACTTTATCAAAGTATCACCAATTTATTTTTGTTCCTCTATAAGAGAATGGTAATGTGTGATATGATAGCTGAGTAATGGTATTTGATTTCTTAAACCTTAAATCTATTAAACATGGTTAACAATATGGAAATTAAAATTAATCTAAATTTAAAATAAATAAGAAAATAGTAGAGATGATATAACATTACAATTTTCGTGGTATGCTGGTGGATTATAGAGTGTTGTATACATGTATTTCTCAATACATGGAGGCTATAATTTTTTATAAAATAGTAATTTGCAATGGAGAAATTTGATCAAAATTAAAGAGTGGTTATTAATTAGAGAGACAAATTGTGTTCAATTTAGTTTTACTTACACATATTTCTCAACAAATCAATTCTATGTTAAAATCCTTTTTATCCATATAATTAACAAATTGAGTTCTAGTGGCGGATACTTGAATCTCGTACATGGTAAAAAGGACAGAATAAAGTGTACCAAAGTTTTTTAAGTTGTAAAAGAGAACTTTAATGGTTATATCAATAAATCTCCATTCCAACCTATCTTATGCCTTAAAATATCAATTCTTAACCCAACCACGGCCTTTTTTCCCTTGTGACTTCAAATGCATTCATTGTATTATGAGCTAATAGCCTCCCTTCATTAAAAGCACTCTGTTTGTTAGACACTATCTAGATTAAACATAGTTTGAACTTATTCACCACCACCTTCGATAGTATGCCCATGAGAACATTATAAAGATAGATAGGTCAAAGATCTTACATATGTTTCAGTTGTTTAACCATAGGAATAAGACATACAATCCTACAATTTAGTTTCCTTGGCCCATGTCGTGTATCAAAGAAAATCTGACAAAATAGAACAACATATCTTTTGAAAATATTTCAATACGTTTGAAAAATGCCGGGTTCGACCTATGTGGATCTAGTGACTTGTATTGATGCATGAAAAAGACTACATTCTTAACATCCTCCTCCCTAATAGGTACTATGACCTAGTGATTGTGAAATAATAATTAAAAAAAGTTTGCAAAAAGGGTAAAATTTGACACGACCTTAATCAAATAACCATATATCAAAGAAAATGGTAAATTTTGAAATAAATTTAAACAACTTACCCGAGAAGAAACAAAACCATGTAAAGCCATAGGAAAAAACATATGTGTGTGTACTATCCAACTAAATCATAGTGGAAGACATGTAGATGTGCAGGCCATAACTAGGAATATCAGATATACATGTCCCATAATTATAATATACCTGTTTGTCTTGTCGTGGTTTTGGTATTTTTGTTTATAACTATGAGCCAAAGCCAAAGAGACCAAATCGAGATGTTCCTTCAGACTCTGATGTTTTACCTTGAGCAGAAGATGCTTTTTTGATGAGTTGATTTGTTCCAAGTTTATGGAGAAACCACCTTGCAAAGAGAAAGTCAGGTACCGGGATTTGTAAATTAACAATCTGGGAATCTCATATTGTAATTTAATTTAATTCCTTATCACCAAATGATAAGGAGTTGTCAAAAAAGAGCACAAAATGTTTTACCTATCCAAGGGAATCCATGTTATAAAAGATGGCAACCTTTCCACTTTTGCTAACTTGATACATTTCCCTGTAGTAGGTAGCAAGGTCATAGTTGCAGAGCAATGTCCTCCACCAATACTATAGATGTCATTTTCTTCGTTATTTGTATTAATAACATATCGCCTCTCCGTCCTTGAAACTATTCTGTTATCAACACTTGTGGTATCTCTTCTTTCAACATATTTGTTCTCACTTCGCGTAGCTCGGGTCATCTTCTCACAATTTTCTTTTATCTTTTTCTAAAATGAAACCAGTAAAAAAAATTATAAGATATGAATTATAATAACGCTTGCTTAATTGATTATTAATAAACAAGTATACAAACACCTGTATATGACCTAGGCGATTGGACACAAGTTTTTTATTTAACGAGTCAATATATAATAAAATATCTGAAAGTATTGAATTTCTTCTTTGTAGTACTTCATTCTATAAAGATTAACAAACTATCAGAACACAGAGCAAACAAAAAGTCAAAAATACAAATTGTACTTTTACAACGACAAGTGATTCCTCACAATTTCATACCATTGTCATTCCAAACAAATCCCAATACAACTCAGAACTGATAATAAGACACGATTAACATATAAACACGGTTTAATAAATAACTCTAATTAACACATATTGTAACATTGATAAAAGATCCCAAACACAAAATAACATAGAAACAAAAAAAGCAAGGAGGTAAATTAAACAATAACTAATAATAATCGGCCATATTTGATCTTCTCCTAAATTAAATTTAGTGAATTGAAAGAACTTAAGGAAAGATGATTTGGGAAAAAAATACATTCCGTTCAAGGTTTAATCTTTTCCGAGATTTAATCTTCTTGGAGCTTGAGTCTTTACAAAGATTTAATATTCAGTGTTTGAGAGAAATATTTTAGCAAAGATTTAATCTTTCGCCACAGTGGAGATTGTTTGACAGTCTGTGTTTTTTTTGTTTATTTAATAGACAGCCGGGAAAATAATTTCAGCAAGCCCGCTCACAAGTTTTGAACAAGACCACCTAACTTTTGGGCCCAAATCTATGATATACTGTAACAATTATATAATGTATTGCAAGAACATGTATTTGTAACCACCTCGAAATTTTGTTGATTCAGTTGCAATATTTTTAAAATCCCTTGTAATAGACATATCACCTTTCAACAGGAACGTTGTTTAGATAGTTTTTAAAAATCTGGTTGTAAAAGCAATTCTATGGTATAGTGAACTAAACCTTCTGCAACCATTATTCATCTAATACCTGATTCTCCTACAGGCTGGAAGCTATTCCTCATACATAGCCTGATATACTCTGGTGAAATTTATGAATTGCTTTATGCTCTAAAATAAATGTTTTATAATTGTTAATTATGATTCTGTTTTATTAAATTATAATATTTATCATGTTGAATTGTTATAGAATTGGATAGATTTCTAAATATGGAACAGTTTCGTGGTCAGACTTGATTGGTAGTCATATTAGGCCAATGTGTGCCTTGGATCCAGTATAGAGAGCAGAGCTGTGTGCCTTGATTGGGGTTAGTGTGTCACTGATCAACAGCCTAACCTTGGTTTTAAACTTAAAAATGAATATCCAATTCTAATAATTGCTTCACAAGGAACTTGATTCCTATGAATCATTTCAACTGATCATTGTTTATACTTAGTTATTGTTATTATAACTTTATGAGCTAGTTAGCTCACCCTTGTGAATCTGTTTAGGTTATTCTACAGTTAAAATGGAAATTGTTGATACTGAGGATCCCGAGTGCAGTATACGATCTAGGATTCCCGGTTGAGTTGGATCTAGCTAGTTTGAGTTATGCAAGTTTGTAAGAATGAATTCATTTTCAGTTGTAAGTTAAACTAGTTGGGATTTGATATGACGTAATAAAAGTTAAGGTTGTGGTTGGTTTTCATACTTTCACCTGTTCGGATCCGTGGTTGCGTAAATAAGGATAATTGCATATAATATTTCATATACAAGTTTATATAATATGTGTGTTGTGAACCCCAAACTTCTGACCCGGGTTTGGAGGGCGTCACAACCACCATCTCCGAAGCTAAATCAATTACTAATATAACCTAATATACAATCGGTGCTACCACTATAGCTACCAGCAATGCTACCATAAATTGCCACTACTAAGACTAACCAATATACTACCAATGCTACCACTATGGCAACTAGCCATTCCACCACCAATACGACCACTAATCTACCACAATTGACAACACCAATGCCACTACTAAGACTAACCAATATAACATCAATGCTACCACCTGTAATACCATAATTAAACTTGCCATAAATGGAACTGCTTAAGCTAGCAGGAACTTCAACACCAACAACAATAATACCACCACTAAGCTACCAATACGACCACTAAACTACCACCAATGCCACTACTAAGACTAACCAATATAGCATTAATGCTACCACCTGTAATACCATAATTAAACTGGCCATAAATGGAACTGCTTAAGCTAGCACGAACTTCAACACCAACACCAATAATACCACCACCAATTCTCCTGCAAAGATTCCCACTTTCAATGCCACCAATTGCACTAATAAGAGCTCCAGGACCAATGGCACCATCAATTCGAGCAAACCACTACCAATATTATCGTGTCTGGTACCACCAATGTAACCACTAAAGATGCTAGTCATGGTGCCACTAATCCCACTATTAAAACTACCCAATATACCATCAATTCTACTTACCACTTATGCCATTATTAAAGTTACCACCAATGATACACCTTAACTAGCACGAACTTCACCACCAACAATCCCACCACAAATTCCACTCCTAAGATTACGACTACTAGTGCCACCAATTAGACTAGTAAAATTACCACCACCAGTGACACCGCCAACAATATTACTATTGGATTAAAGAAAAACCATAAATCTGTCCTTTTCAATAGTTATGGATCTATAGAAGTTACTAAGCAACGGGTTCTAGTGATGCTGAAAATGGTGACCCTAATTATTCATGTATTGAAAATATAAGTTCTTCAAACACTAAAAAATTTCCCAAACAAAGCCTACATCTCTATCAAGGGATGAAGTTAAAAAGTGATGGGGCTTCGTGAGATGGGAAACTCCAAATATACCTAAACTTCGTGTGTTATTAGGTTAAAAAGAGTAATTTAGAGTTATTTGTCATATATACATTAGAAAAATAAAAAACACAGCCCACATAGATCCACTTGTACTATCTGCATTTATATTTATAATATATATTTGCATGGCAAAGTTAAAAAATAACAAAGAAACCTTACACGGTACATTGATGAAGAGGAGAAAGGGAAGGCACTTGGAGCATTTTCTTTATTGTTTTTGGAACTTGTTGCAAGTAGGAAGAAAAAATATAATTCCTGTGAAAATGTCTCTAAAGTAAGGTCATACATAAACATAAAATAAATTTAATAGTATAATTCAACAAATATGAACATAAAATATAAATAATATGTGGGCTTCTTTTCTATAAATTTTCATTTTTTTCATATATCTTGTATTTGATTATTCATGAGGAACAAAAAAATTAATATAAATGTAATTGATTTTTTTCTAACCTTGACATATAATCTTGAAAGGATAATTCTTGACATAAAGGTCATGTAAAAATAAATACAAGTGACATTCCATGTAAATCTACATACATATATACGAGGAAAATGGGATACTTATTTTAGTGTTTTATTTCTACCAAAAATTTATGCAAATAACACATATGAAAAAGAAAATGAAGAAACAGGGAAATATAAATTATTACGTTAACTTTGTTAAACAACATCAATTCATGATAACCAGTAAACCTTATCCACTTAGTCCTCCAGCAATTCATTTGATTAGTCCTCCACCAATTCATTTGGAGATGTGTTTAACTTTAGAGCACCAAGCACTCTTTTATAGAAAATACAAATAACTCCAAAACTCTATTTCATGGCCATGTACAAATTCATTTTATTTGTAAGGTGGGCTTGTGCTGATATTAGGGTGTTACCTACCTTTTTAATATGCTATATTTTGCACGCCCAATTGTATATCATGGGTTTCAATGGGCCCAATTTAGTTTAAATTGGTTTTTATCTTACTATCAATTTCTTATTACAAATTCAAAATTTTTCTTTTTATAAAAATATAATTTAACAAAGTCTGCTCCATGTATTATATAAACTAATTGGCTGTTGATTTACAACCATAAATTAAGTGGTAATCATTGTACAAAAAACTTAACTAAAAATGACATTTTCTCAAAAAATTTAAATTTTATTTAGTGAAATTATATATAAATTCCCTACTGACCTCAACTAACAATAATATATGTACTACTACAACCCTAACTAAGAATAATAGAAGTACTACTATCGTACATTCATGTCTTAAAAACCTCTCACAATAATTGAGATATTATTGGTCATGTAAAAATTAATATTACAATAACAACATTTAATCAAATTAAATTTCTAGAGGTATAAGATTGAATACCAAATTTTTGACAAACAAGTTATACGTATGGGAAAAAAGATACAATTTTTAAAAATATTTACTAATTGCTATGTTTATTTAAATATAGGAATTAAAATGAATGATAATATGATTATTGATTTTTATTTTATTCTTAGTCAATTTGATTTGAACATGTAAAATGACAATATATTGTGGGTAACACTACATATACCATATTCATTCACTGGTTAATTGGGAAAAATCTAAATTGGGAAGAAATTGAATGAGTAATGCAGGCTGACATTGTCTAAGTATATAAGTTGTTTGACTTGACCATATGTACTTTAACATAATTATAATGAATATTTTTAATATTTTCAAATTTAATGAAAATTTATTATTTAAAACAATGCTTATATTTATAAACTTGTTTTCTAACTCAAAATTTTCAATAGACAAGTTTTCCAACAAATTTTGGGTCTTTTCACAAGGTGGGTATGAAATGCAAAGAGAACATTATTTTGTCAAATATGTACCAAACTAGAATTCAATTATTTTTTGAAGATAAATAAAGAGGATACGTACAAAAATTACTTCTAGAATTTCCTTTTTTGAATACAATTATTAATATTAAACTTTAATTCAAAAAAATATTTATTTTTAAAAAATATGTAAGATTATTAATTTTACATGAACAAAGTTCAAAAAACAAGTATTATGGGATGAAGTATATTCTACTAAGTTTTCCCTAATATTTTAAGTAATTCATCATTTATATTGACTTTGGTATGAAATGACTATTATGGCCCAATAAGCAATTTTTTTCTATATAACATATAGTAGAAAATGACTAGTTAAATTTCATACCAACTTTGTAATTTTTTAGTTATCATTTGAATCTACCCGTTATATTAGTGTTAGAAAATATATTTTTTTAAAAAAATATTTTAACAATCATGCAAAGTAATCATTTAAGCAGAAAATTATAAGTTTCTAACTTTAGTTGAGAAAATTTTATAATAAAAATATTTTTTTGACAAATAATTAATGCCTACAAAAATATATTAAATTTATTTAAATATCATTTACATTACTTATATTATGTACTCACCATTTTTTATAGTTCTTTGAGTAATTTTAATCCAAATTAGTTATTTGAATAAACATTTCTTTTCTTGCAAATATTTTAAGAAAATATAAAAAAATAATAAGATCACTAAATTCCGAGAAAAACTATTAAAAAAGGAGACAAAATTTAAATTCAAAGTTTGTCAAATCCCACAACATACCTCAATTTTTGTCCAAAGGCGGAACCTACAAATGTCGATGGGAATTGAGTTCTGATTTCCTGAAAATTAAAAAATGGCTTATAAAACTTCAAACAATTTGGTGTCAAAAGTTGATGATATTAGTATATAACTATCACATTTTTTCCATTAGTATTTCATATGGGAGTTTAACAAAAATGACCTAATCATATTTATCGATCAATACTTCTCATCAAGGTTGTTCATATTAGTATTTTTTCTATATTATAGCATATGTATTAGGATTCCTTATTAATTTTATCTTTATATTCATTGTGTAAGTGTGCAGTATATAAGTACAAATTAGGTTAACACTAGTGAATTTATTTTATCATAGAATAACCTACAAGCTCTCAAGATATTGGCTCATGTTGAGCTAGAGAATTTTGTAATAAGTTTTTATTCAATAATATAAAAACTATTCTTCATTATTGAGTACATAATTGGATTTGATTGTTATAATTATATTGACCCCCTCTATAGGTAATTAAAGGCCTAAAAATGATATCAAAGCTTGGTATTTATATAAAATCACTTTAAGATCCAGAAAATAATCATTAATGGCAGATAATGAAACTCAACAAAATTTGTTGTCACCATTAGCCATAAACCAAATCAATAACAATATGAGAAGATATGAAACCCTCAAATTTCCAATCTTGAAAATTAATAAATACCCATTGTGGAGAAGACTATATGTCTTCAGATAACAGATGGTGAATACTGGAAGGGATTTATGATGGACCTCATTAGCCCATGAAACTCGTTGTTGCTATTGTGGTCAAGAAAAAAATGTAAAAGTCTGACATTTTTGCATAACAATCTAGACACTGTGATGTCCCATAGGTTTATTGGAACAAAACAACCAAGGAAATTTGAGACACTTTGATGGTTAAGTGTAAGGCACAACGACTATCAAGAAGATTGGACAATACTCAATCATGGTATGAGCACTTTGACTCAAAAGTTGATGAGTCTTTATTTGAAATCTATCATATATTTCAGAAATTATGGAATGATTTGTCACTTGTTGACATAGAGTATGATCCAACAGATTCAAACTTGAAGGTTCTTCTTCCACTCCCTCAAAAGTGTGACTTGAAAGTTATATCAATAAGGAATAACTATGTTCTTCAAGACACTCTAGTTGAGATATATGGAATTCTGAAACTAATGAACTTGAGATGGAGTAGAAAAGTAAGACCAAATGGGACAAAACATGTTTCTGTGAGGGTAGAGGAAAAATAAGAGAAAAATTTAAAAGAAAGAGTCATTTCAAAATTAAAGGCCATGATTGTATAGTCTGACACTGAGTCTCAAATACTCATGATGACTTACAAAATTATTCAGGAACTGAAATTGATCATGGTAATGATGAAGATATCCTACAAATTGATGCTCTTTTAGTTAATAAGGTTAGAAATATTGGCTATAATAAAAGAAATTAGAGGAAGAATGATTGCAAGGAGTCAAGGTATGGGAAAATAACAAGTCAAAGATCAAGTGCTATAATTGTGATCAAATCTGACACTTTGCTGCTCATTCAGAAAGCCAAACGCTGAGAAGAAGCAAGCGTTGATGAGCAAGAAGAAGAATTGAAGCAAGTTTTGACCAGAAGAATAATTGGGATGATACATTAGAAGAGTACAAACTATGCTCACAAAAAATTGCAAAATGTTGTGTATTTCTAACAAAGTAAATTTTATTTTATATATGATTTAACTTTTTTCTATTATAAAGGGCTTTTCTTAATTTTAGGTAAAAGTTACAAAATAAATTAATGGAGATTAAATAATTTAAACATGTATATTTTATTTTGTTAAATGATATTATCTTGTTAAACTAACACGGTTGAACAATCAACTTTTGGAAATTTATATGAATTATTGATAGTAAAGTCAATATTTATTTAAATTGAAATGATATCAATTAGTGTAAATTAGTTTTTATGATTTTCTTGCTAATAAAATATGTTAAACACATTATTGAGACGTCATTTTAAGGATAAAATAAAGAATATGAACTCATAAATTGTTATGATAAAAAAAAACACATTTTTCTCAAATCTACTTACTCAAATTTACAAGGAAAATAAAATATTGTAAAAAATAAAACTTAAATAATCATTATAAAAATATTTATGTTTGTCAAATAAATTGAACAAATTAAATACTTAATCTTGAATTATAAAGTAACTTATATAAAATATGTAAATGTCAAGATTAATGAATATTGATATTTCTTTTCTAAAAAAATACACAACATTAATAAATGAATAAGAAAATATGTTATATAGTGATTTGAAAAAAAAAATAGTTTTATCTTTATAAAAAAAATTATATAACAACTAAATCGACTAATTATTATTGAATCAATATTTATAAATAAGGTACTTAATATTGATAAAGGATATATAAAAATACATTATATTTAGTGTTCAATATAAACCATATAAAAATTGAAAAACTGGTCTCATTCCATCTTAAGAAAGTCATATTTAAAAAGGCCCCAAGCTCTCTGAACAAATATTTTATTATAAAACTTTGCTTCTCTCCTAAAGAGAAAAAACTTGGATTAACTCAAATTCGGAATTTTAAAAATATCGAAATAATTTTTTTGTTAGTTTTATTTTTCATCAAATTTTTTATAATAAAATATTTTGGGATAAAATTCTAAATCGGATAAAATTTTACACATCTTTAATATATTTAAAGAAAATTTAACAAATGTACATTATTTTTCGAAGAAACGAAAAGTAATAAAATTAAGTTTTTTACATATATCTAATTCGGACGTGCCGTAATTTGCGCCATTCTTGGGCCTCACAATTTTGTACAAAATCCAGATTCATTATTTTTTTAGAAAAATTGATTTGATCCAAATTTTAAATATGTAAATTAATTAAGCCACCCTTAACACTATTTAATTTATCTTTATTTAAATTATTAAATATTTATCTTTTAAGGTGAAATGAACATTTATCTTTTTTAGTTGAAATAGATTAGTCAATTAAATTATAATTATTATGTTCCCACTGTGGCTTATTGGCTTTCTATTCTACCAAAAATTTATTTTTATTTGCTAATAGAACCTATAATATTTCTCACTTTGTAAGTCAAGAGTTATTAATGCTATTTAAACAAGCAAAATAACTTCTAATTGGATTTATCTTATTCCACTAAAACCTAGTCCTAACAATACTTTAAATACTCATTTGAATTTGATAAAATTTACATAAAAATAAGTCAACAAAGAAACGTCCAAATCAATACAAGATGCAGTATTTAAGATATAGTAAGTCTACTAAAGACCACCGCACATGAAGCATATTTTTTTCATAGTATTTAGCATAAAATGGCAATCACTAATGGGTAATTCAGAGGATGGAATCGTTGGCATGTTGTTCTCCAAGTATGGAGAAGCAACGGCAACCCCACTTCCAAGTTGTACCATGTAACCAACATCCTTAAGAATCATCTCCATTCGAGTCAGCCTTGTAGAATAAAAATTGTGATGGGCTTGTGCTTTAGATACAAAGTGCAGTGTTTAGCACATGGCTGCGTATGGAGAAGAAAATAAAGCTCCTTTTCGTTCCTTGTTATCAAACTGAATGCATACAATCTAATATATACTAGTCTAGACATATAACGTGATATCTAAAAAATAGCAACTGAACTTCGTAACATGACTCCACTACTTCAACTTCCCTGATAATGCTGAAACTGAACTATAACTTGGTCTACGGTTACTGTTGTGCTAACCAACACAACGTTCACTAAGGCCTATACAATTTATTCAAAACTAATAAAACATAAATTAATAACTAAATTTAAGATTATTCCAATAATCACCCCCTTAATCTTAAATTTATCATGAACTCATTTGGATTAGCCCGTCTGGCATTCATCCTAACCCGTTTGGCTTTCAACTTCTTTGTCCATATGGCACTTAAATTTAGCCCTTTTGGCTTTAAAAAAATCCTTCCCATCTGGCACTTTTATTTACCCGTCTAGCACCTTTTATTTTGCCCGTCTGGCATCATTCTTCTGTCTATAATAATGCCGGCTCATCATCCTCAATCTGTGCGAGGTTCACTTCTTGTCTCTTCTCTCTTTCCCATCGCGGTTTATCACATTCCGCAGCATAGTGTCCCATAGTATTACAGTTGTAACACTTTATCCTACTCTTGTCACGGAAAGAACCATCTCTAGGTCTTTGATTCCGAGATGTCAGAAGAAGTTGTCCATCTACGCTCTCAGACCTGCCCTTCATCCTTTCCTCGTGAGCTTTGAGACGACCAACTACCTCTTCAACTGTCATCCCCTTAACGTCTCCAAATTGCTCTATATTTGAAGCTATTTGAAGAAACTTATCCGGAACTGCACGTAGAATTTTTATCACAACACTCGATTCTTCCATTGTTTCGCCAAGGACCCGGATATTAGTCACAATCCCACTCAACTTCATACAAAAATCTTCGATTTTATCCGTTTCCTTCATGATTAAGGACTAGAACTCACCTTTAACGTCTGGACTTTTGCTTCTTTTACTCTTTCCACACCCATACACATCATCTTGATCGCTTCCCATGCTTCCTTAGCTATTTCTTTTTCAGCAATGGACATCAACACATCTTCGGGCACACCTTGATATATTGCTGGAAGTGCCACTTGAACCATTTTCTCATCCACGGCCCCTTAGGATCCTTCTGCTCGATTGCACACCAAACTCCTTGCGCTTTCATGATAACTTTCATCTTTAGGGACCATGTCGTATAATTGCTTCTCGTTAACATTGGATATGCTTAAGCCCACAAACCTTTCTTTTGCTTTGGATGTTTCCATGATTTTATTTGTGTGCTTGGGTTGATATTTAGGCATACAGGAACCTAACCATTATGCTCTGATACCAAGTATAGAATAAAAATTGTGATGGGCTTGTGCTTTAGATACAAAGTATAGTGTCTAGCCCATGGCTGCTGTGTATGGAGAAGAAAATAAAGCTGCTTCTCATTTCTTGTTATCAAACTGAATGCATACAATCTAATATATACTAGTCTAGACATATAACGTGATATCTAAAAAATAGCAACTGAACTTCTAAGCATGACTCCACTACTTCAACTTCCCTGATAATGCTAAAACAGAACTATGACCTGGTCTACAATTATTGTTGTGTTAACCAACACAAAGTTCATTAAGGCCTATACAATTTATTCAAAACTAATAAAACACATATTAATAACTAAATTTAAGATTATTCCAACAAGCCTATCACTTGCAACTACAGAAAACACATGTAAGTTTATAGTAGAATATTTATATATATTTCATTGTTTTTCAAAATGGTTAGTAAGAGGTAAATAGGGAAAATATTTATAACTTGTCTGGTTTATGAGTGATTGTGTGGCCTTAGCAAAAGGAAGTATGATACAAGGTTATGGCCATATTATGAATTTGACATAGTTTTGTTAAAGCTTCTCAAAGAGAATTGAAGAACTAACATATTTTACTATTAATCTTGTCTCTGGTCAATATGTAGATGCAACAAAATCTATAACATTGAATACAAGAAATGACAATATGCCTCATTTAGATTTCTCACATGATCTATCCTCGAATCCTTTCAAACTACTTTATTAAGTCCAAGCCATAAGATCTAGTTGTATCATTCTATGCCCTTCTAATAACTTCTGAACTATCAATGTACGCAGGTACCATAACCGCAGTAACAATATGACTAATATGACTTAACCAGTCATCTTTCTCAGTGCAGTTTTTCAGCCCCCAGGCCTCCACAACAAACCTGTGATATGCACATATAGTCACACAATATCCAAAAATGTAAAACAGAGATGAGCACAGAATAATCCGATTCTTAAAATTCTGTAAGCAATTAGATGATGAAATAAAAATCGACTACAATTAAAATCATTGCACTTGTAATTCATAAATCATCTATAAACTGAACTGGTGTGTAATATTTACATTGTATCTACAAATAAAGGTTTCAACATGTTTCTACTTTCTATGCATCTCACAAAGAATACATAATTAAACAAAAAATATTTTCATTGTTTTGCTTAAGCTGCATATTAGAACAAAGCATTTAACTTGTTGTTGTTGCAAGAGGAGTGTGCCTTGCTATTACCTTATCAAGTCTTTCCTCGATAATTAGATCAAGTGATTCTCTGAGACTAGATAAAAGTTGAATGAAACAAGTACAAAATCTTGTGTTCAATTTGTTTCACCATTTTAGCTCTCATTAAATAAGCAACTCATGACTTCTTGTTTATATATAAAAATAATATATAAGACTCTGTATTAGGACGGTTAGGAGGGTGAGATATATTTCAACATATAAATTGAATTCAATAATTATTTTAGTTTGCTAGAATCAAGAATATATGATCATATTTTGTGTAATACAACTTATGTATTATAGCCACTATCAGATATTGTCACTTATGAATTTTTGCACATAAAATCATATAATAACGCTATGTTAAATCGTGGAAATATATAAAAACACTTTCCAAGATAATCAAAAATTAATAACTTTCCGTCCTCTGAGAAGAACTTTGTCATCAATATCACCAACACCAAGAAAATGCTTGATGTACCAATGGATCATCATTCTTTGGAGTAGACCTTGACGCTTAATGATATATAATGATATCGCTAAATGGTAAGGTTTTCTCCAAAAACTTTATCAAAATATCCCCAATTTATCTATGTTCCGCTATAAGAGAATGGTAATGTGTGTTATGATAGTTGAGTAATGGTATTTGATTTCTTAAACCTTAAATCTAATAAACATGGTTAACAATATGGAAATTAAAATTAATCTAAATTTAAAATAAATATGAAAATAGTAGAGATGATAGAAACATTACAATTTTCCTGGTATGCTGGTGGATTATAAAGTATCGTATACATGTATTTCTCAATACATGGAGGCTCTAATTTTTTATAATGTAGTACTTTTCAATAGAGAAATTTGATCAAAATTCAAGAGTGGTTATTAATTAGAGAGACACATTGTGTTCAATTTAGTTTTACTTACACATATTTTTCAACAAATCAATTCTATGTTAAAATCCTTTTTATCCATATAATTAACAAATTAAGTACTAGTGGCGGATACTTGAATCTGGTACATGGTAAAAAGTAGAAAATAAAGTGTACCAAAGTTGTTTAAGTTGTAAAAGAGAACTTTAATCATTATATCAATAGATCTCCATTACAACCTATCTAATGCCATAAAATACCAATTCTTAACCCAGCCAAAGCCAAAGCGACCAAATCGAGATGTTCCTTCAGACTCTGATGTTTTACCATGAGTAGAAGATACTTTTTTGATGAGTCGATTTGATCCAAGTTTGTGGACAAACCACCCTGCAAAGAGAAAGCCAGGTATCGGGTTTTCTAAATAACAATCTGAGAATCTCATATTGTAATTTAATTTAATTCCTTATCACCAAATGTTAAAGGGATTTATGATGGACCTCATTAGCCCATGAAACTGGTTGTTGCTATTCGTGGTCAAGAAAAAAATGCAAAAGTCACATTTTCGCATAATAATCTAGAGAGTGTGATGTCCCCTAGGTTTATTGGATACAAAACAACCAAGGAAATTTGAGACACTTTGGTAGTTAAGTGTAAGGCACAACCGCTATCAAGAAGATTCGAAGGACAATACTCAATCACCAGTATGAGCACTTTGACTCAAAACTTGATGAGTCTTTGTTTGAAATCTATGATAGATTTCATACATTGTTGAATGATTTGTCACTTGTTGACATAGAGTATGATCCATCAGATTCAAACTTGAAGGTTCTTCTTGCACTTCCTCAAAAGTTTGATTTGAAAGTTATATCAATAAGGGATAAGTATGATCTTGAAGACACATCTCTAGTTGAGATATATGGAATTCTGAAACTAATGAACTGGAGATGGAGTAGAAAAGTAAGACGAAATGGGACAAGACATGTTTCTCTCAGGGTAGAGGAAAAACAAGAGAAAAATTTGAAAGAAAGAGTAATATCAAAATGAAAGGCCATGATTGTATAGTCTGACACTGAGTCTCAAATACTCATGATGACTTACAAAATTTTCAGGAACTGAAATTGAGCATGGTAATGGTGAAGATATCCTACAAATTGATCCTCTTTTAGTTAAAAAGTTTAGAAATATGGGCTATATAGACTTCAAAAAAATGTTTTTGAAAAAAAGGCTGTAGTTACTCGAACTTTACCGTGACAAGAGGAATTAAAGGAAGAATGATCGCAAGGAGTCAAAGTATGGGAAAATTACAAGTCAAATATCAATTGCTATAATTATGATGAAGTCGGACGCTTTGCTGCTCATTCAGAAAGCCAAACGCTGAGAAGAAGCAAGCCTTGATCAGCAAGAAGAAGAATGGAAGCAAGTTTTGACCAGAAGAACAATTGGGATGATACATTAGAAGAGTACAAACTATGCTCACAAAAAATTGCATAATGTTGTGTATTTCTAACAAAGTAAATTTTATTTTATGTATGATTTAACTTTTTTCTATTATAACGGGCTTTTCTTAATTTTAGGTAAAAGATACAAAATAAATTAATGGAGATTAAATAATTTAAACATTTATATTTTATTTTGTTGAATGATATTTTCTTGTTAAACTAACACGGTTGAACAATCAACTTTTGGAAATTTATATGAATTATTGATAGTAAAGTCAATAATTATTTAAATTGAAATGATATCAATTAGTGTAAATTAGTTTTTATGATTTTCTTGCTAATAAAATATGTTAAACACATTATTGAGACGTACACTTCCTCAAGTAAATCACCGTTTAAAAACACTGATTTTACGTCGAGGTGATGTACTACCCATCCTTCTTTTGCAGCCATTGCCAACAACCGTATAGTTTCTACTCGTACTACAGGGGCAAACACTTTGTTGTAGTCAATTCCTCGTCGTTGTATGTAGCCATTTACGACGATGCGAGCTTTATGTTTCACGATATTTCCCTCTAATTCCTTCTTAAGTTTAAAAACCCACTTCAACCCTATTGGCTTGTGTCCCGGTGGAAGTTCTGTAAAAACCTAAGTGTCATTCCTTTCAATGGTGTCCATCTCGACTTTCATAGCACTCATCCATTCTTTTTCCTTGCTTGCTTCTCGAAAATTTACAGGTTCTTCCACCTTTAACAGCATAAGCTCATCCAGCAATTTAATCACCTCAGTCTCACTATACAATTCATCAAGAGTTCTATACCTGTGAGGTCCACTTTCAGTTTCTGATTCAAAATTTCCAGAGGACATTTCCCTCTGGCTACCACCAGTTGTGTGTACCGAAGTTATGAACCCACGAGTCGTGTATGGTGGAGTTTTGAAACCTCCATCTTCACTACCATCTTCATTAACACTCGTTTCAACACTATCTTTAACCATGGTGATGTATCCAGGAATTTTCACCTCACATTCCCTTTCTTTCTCCAATATCCAGAATTCCTTCTCACGAAATACTACATCACGACTCACTTTTATTTTCTTTGTCACTGGATCATACAACCTACAACCCTTAGTCCCTGGCTCTCGTCCCAAATATATGACTCGTTTCCCGCTGTCATCCAACTTTTTAACATGTATAGATGGAACCTTCATGAACGCTACACAACCAAATACTTTAAGGTATCCCAAATCTGGTTTCTTACCTCCCCAAACTTCATACGGTGTTGTACAATTTAGAGCTCATATTGGTAAATGATTAAGCATGTATATTGTGTGCCTTACCGCTTCCCCCCAATTGGTTGATGGCAACTTCGAGTCTTTTAGAAAACTCTGGACCATCGCCGCCACGGTTCTATTTCTTCTCTCGACTACCCCATTCTGTTGCGGGGTATACGGGGCTGTATATTAACGTTCAATCCCCATTTCTTCACAAAATAATTTAAATTCATTTGAGCAAAATTCACCACCTCAATTTGTCCGTAACATTTTTATACTTCTCTCCATTCTCTTCTCTACCACTGCCTTATAATTTTTGAACATTGCAAAAGCATCTCTTTTTTCTTTTGACAAATATACCCACATTTTCCTACTATAATCATCGACAAATAAGAAAAAGTATCGATTACCTCCAGAAGTCTCAGGCGTGATCGGGCCACAAATGTCTGCATACACTAGTTCAAGGGGATTCTTTGTTTCAAAACTCGTATTTGCTGGGACCGGACTTCTTACCAACTTTGTCATCAAGCATCCTTCACATTTATTCCTTGGTTGAATCAACTTCGGAACTTCATATGCTAATTTCTCCTTTGACATGAGTTCTAAGGCCTGAAAATTGACATGGCCGAGCCTTGTATGCCATAGCCATGTATCTTCCTCGGTTTTTGAGAGTAAATACATAGGGCTACTATCCTCAAGGCTTATTTTGTAGAGACGATTTTCACTCCTCTTCACTTTCATCAATAGTCGACCTTGTTCATCATACACCTATAAATATTCTCCCTCCAATACAACCTTGTTACCAGCCTCCGAAAGTTGACCCAAACTAATAATATTATTGCACAAGGTAGGGATGTAATATACCTCGCTTAATGTCTTCTCTTCACCATTCTTGCATTTAAATGACACTACTCCCCTGCCTTTTATCGTCACAGTAGACTCATCACCAAACTTCACTTTTCCGGTTACACGTTCGTCTAACTCTTTGAATTTTTCCCGTTGTCCAGTCATGTGATTGCTCGCCCCATTATCCAGGTACCACACTTACAAATCCTTGCGTCCCTCATTTTTCTCTGTTAGCTTTGGAACTACCATTTCATCATTTATCAGCATCATCTCCTTCACAGGTTCTTTGATCTCAACAATCAATAGCGCTGGTTCATCTCCTTGGATTTGGGTGAGGTTCACTTCCTTTTGTGGTTCCTTGTCACGTCGTGATTTCCGGCACTCGTATGCAAAATGTCCAAATGCTTGGCAATTGAAGCACCTCATCCTGCTCCTATCACGTCCTCCTCGATTTGATTTTTTTTCCCCGATTGTCACTAGGACCTCGATTCCCTTCTCTGGTTTTTTTCATCCACTCCTCACGGGTCAATAACAATTGTCCCTCGTGGTTTTCTCTCTTTCGCCATTCTTCCTCTGTCAGTAAGAGTTGCCCTTGATTCATCTCACTTGTCCCACACAACCGTTCTTCATGGGCCTTCAAAGAACCAATGACTTCTTCCGAATTGCTCCAGAGCAGACGCAATTTGTAAAAATTTCGAGGGAACTGCTCTGAGAAGTTTCTTCACCACGTAGCTCTCTTCCATCTTCTCTCTTAGTGCTCGAATGTTAGTGACCAGTCCATGTAATTTCATGTAGAAGTCATCTAACTGCTCCCCATCTTTCATACTTAAGCTTTCAAATTCCCCTTTCAGCATTTGAGCCTTTGCCTGTCTCACCTTGTGTGCTCCCAAACTCATTGTTCTCACAGCTTCCCAAGTCTCTTTCGATGTTTTGTTTTCTGTAAGTGTCAACAACATCTCCTCCGAAATCCTTTGATAGATAATTGCCAAGGCTCGCTTGTTCGTTTTGTCCTCAACGGTCCCCTTCGGGTCCCACAAGCCATATGCCTGCATAATCACTTTCATCTTCTGAGACCAAGCTGCATAATTAGTCTTGGTAAGCATAGGATAACTCAGCCCAATATTTGTACTTTCTTTCGTCTTTACCTTCTGTTCTATCGTGTCTGAAAACTTAAGTGGTTACCGTGGCTCTGATACCAAGTAAAGCACTAAAACATAATATACACACACACACCTGCTTGTATTTAGAGTTGGAAGGAGATAAAACTTCTTAAATTAAAATAGATCAATGTACAAGAATACATATGCAAGTACAAAGCAAGCTAAAAACTAGGCATGCAGCTAAACAAACTCCTATCACTAACCCACTTTCATTATTCAGTTCCTACTAATATGCAAACACCAAATGACCAAGTCTAATACTAAAATGCACTCTCAACAGCTATATTTTATTTAAATAAAACATGTTTAGATTAATTTAAATCCAACAGGGATTTATGATGGACCTCATTAGCCCATGAAATTGTTTGTTGCTATTCGTGGTCAAGAAAAAAATGGAAAAGTTGGACATTTTTGCATAACAATCTAGACAGTGTGATGTCCCCTAGGTTTATTGGATGCAAAACAACCAAGGAAAAGTTGAGACACTTTGGTGGTTAAGTGTAAGGCACAACGGCTATCAAGGAGATTCGAAGGACAATACTCAATCACCAGTATAAGCACTTTGACTCAAAAGTTGATTAGTCTTTGTTTAAAATCTATGATAGATTTCAGAAATTGTTGAATGATATGTCACTTGTTGACATAGAGTATGATCCAGCAAATTCAAACTTGAAGGTTCTTCCTGCACTTCCTCCAAAGTGTGACTTGAAAGTTATATCAATAAGGGATAACTATGATCTTGAAGACACATCTCTAGTTAAGTTATATGGAATTATGAAAACTAATGAACTGGAGATGGAGTAGAAAAGTAAGACAAAATGCGACAAGACATGTTTCTCTCAGGGTAGAGGAAAAACAAGAGAGAAATTTGCAAGAAATAACCATTTGAAAATGAAAGGCCATGATTGTATAGTCTGACACTGAGTCTCAAATACTCATGATGGCTTACAAAATTATTCAGGAACTGAAATTGATCATGGTAATGATGAAGATATCGTACAAATTTATGCTCTTTTAGTTAAAAAGTTTAGAAATATGGGCTATACAGACTTCAAAAAAAAATGTTTTTGAAAGAAAGGCTCTAGTTCCTCGAACTTTACCCTGATAAGAGGAATTAAAGAAAGAATGATCGCAAGGAGTCAAGGTATGGGAAAATTACAAGTCAAAGATCAAGTGCTATAATTGTGATGAAGTTGGACACTTTGCTGCTCATTCAGAAAGCCAAACGCTGAGAATAAGCAAGCCTTGATCAACAAGAAGAAGAATTGAAGCAAGTTTTGACCAGAAAAACAATTGGGATGATACACCTTACAAGAGTACAAACTATGCTCACAAAAAATTGCATAATGTTGTGTATTTCTAACAAAGTAAATTTTATTATATATATGATTTAACTTTTTTCTATTATAAAGGGATTTTGTTAATTTTAGGTAAAAGTTACAAAATAAATTAATGGAGATTAAATAATTTAAAGATGTATATTTTATTTTGTTGAATGATATTATCTTGTTAAACTAACACGGTTCAACAATCAACTTTTGGAAATTAATTTTTATGATTTATTCATAGTAAAGTCAATATTTATTTAAATTGAAATGATATCAATAGTGTAAATTAGTTTTTATGATTTTCTTGCTAATAAAATATGTTAAACACAATATTGAGACGTCATTTTAAGGATAAAATAAAGAACATGAACTCATAAATTGTTATGATAAAAACAAACACATTATTCTCAAATCTACTTACTCAAATTTACAAGGAAAATACAATATTCTAAAAAATTAAACTCAAATAATCATCATAAACATATTTATGTTTGCAAAATAAATTGAACAAATTAAATATTTAATCCTGAATTATAAAGTAACTTATATAAAATATGTAAATATCAAGATTAATGAATACTGATATGTCTTTTATAAAAAAATACACAACATTAACAAATGAATAAGAAAATATTTTACATACTGAATATGAAAAAAAAATTATTTTATCTTTATCGCCTCCCAACAACACCTAATATTTTACAAAAAATATAAAGTTAAACAATTCGATCAAAACAATGAATAATTATCGAGGATTCAATTTAAAGTCCAATTATATTACAACTAAATCGACTAATTATTATTGACTCAATATTTGTAAATAAGGTACTTAATATTGATTAATGATATATAAAAATACATTATATTTAGTGTTAAATATAAACCAAAAAAAATTTGAAAAACTCGTCTGATTCGATCTTAAGAAAGTCATATTTAAAAAGGCCCGAAACTGCCTGAACATATATTTTATTACAAAATTTTTCTTCTCTCCTAAAGAGAAAAAACTTGGATTAACTCAAATTTGGAATTTTAAAAATATCGAAATAATTTTTTTGATAGTTTTATTTTTCATCCAATTTTTTACACTAAAATATTTTGGGATAAAATTCTAAATCGGAAAAAATTCTACACATCTTTAATATATTTAAAGAAAAATTAACAAATATACATTATTTTTCGAAGAAACGAAAAGTAATAAAATTAAGTTTTTTACATATATCTAATTCGGACCTGCTGTAATTTGCGCCATTATTGGGTCTCAAAATTTTGTATAAATTCCAAATTCATTATTTTTTTAGAAAAATTGATTTGATCCAAATTCTAAATATGTAAATTATTTAAGTCACGCTTAATACTATTTAATTTATCTTTATTTAAATTATTAAATATTTATCTTTTAAGTTGAAATGAACATTTATCTTTTTTAGTTGAAATAAATTAGTCAATTAAATTATAATTATTATGTTCCCACTATGGCTTATTGGCTTTCTATTCTACCAAAATTTTATTTTTCTTTGCTAATAGAACCTATAATATTTCTCACTTTGTAAGTCAAGAGTTATTATTCTATTTAAGCAAGCAAAATAACTTCTAATTGGATTTATCTTCTTGTACATAGATAATCCATCAAGAAACTAACAATTTATGTTTTCAATAGAATTAGTTAGACCAAAATTCAAGACATGTTCCACTAAAACTAAGTCCTAACAACACTTTAAACACTCATTTAAACTTGATAAAATTTACATAAAAATAAGTCAACAAAGAAACATGCAAATCAATACAAGAAGCAGTGTTTGAGATATAGTAAGTCTACTATAGACCACCTCACATGAAGCATGTTTTTTACATAGTATTTAGCATAAAATGATTTAGAAATAGTAATAGTTGCTGCAATCACTAATGGGGAATTGAGAGGATGGAATCATTGGCATGTTATTATTAATTCAGACCATGGAATACTTCCAAGTTGTACCAAGTAACCAACATCCTTAAGAATCATCTCCGTACAAGACACCCTATCACTAGCAACTACAGAAAACACACGTAAGTTTATAGTTGAAAATTTATAAATATTTCTATGAATATACAATTTAAACTTAAAAGTGAATATCCAATTACAAAATTGCTTAACTAGAAACTTGATTTCTATGAATCATTTCAGTTGATCATTGTTTACCCTCGGTTATTGTTAGTTTAACTTGTTGAGCTAGTTAGCTCACCCTTGCGAATCTGTTTATGTCATTCTACAGTTAAAAATGAAATTGTTCGTAACGAGGATCCCCGGTCCAGTATGCGAGCTAAGATTCGAGGTTAAGTTGGATCGAGCTAGCAGGAGCTTCAAGTTGTAGTTTGAGTTATGCAGGTTTGTAAGCATGATTTCATTTTTAGCTGTAAGTTAAACTATTTGGGATTTGGTACGACGTAATAAAAGTTAAGGTTTTGGCTTGTTTTCATATTTAACCTGTTGCGATCCGTGGTTGCGTAAATAAGGGTTATTGCATATAATATTTCATATACAGATTTATATATTGTGTGTGTTGTGAACCCCAAACTTCTGACCCGGGTTGAGAGGGTGTCAGAACCACCATTTCCGAAACTAAATCAACTACTAATATTACCTAATATACACCCAATGCTACCACTAAAGCTACTAACATTGCTACCACAATTTCTGCTACTAAGACTAATCAATATTTCAGCAATGATACCACTATGCCAACTAGCCATTCTACCACCAATACCACCACTAAAGATGCAAGCTATGCTACCACCAATACCACCACTAAGATTAACCAATATAACATCAATGCTACCACCTGTAATACCATAATTAAAGTGGCTATAAATGGAATTGCTTAAGCTAGAATAAACTTCACCACCAATACATATAAAATCACTACCAATTCTCTAACAAAGATTACCGCTTCCAATGTCACCAATTACACTAATAAGAGCACCAGGAGCAACGTAACCATCAATGCCACCAAATCCACTACTAATATTATCGTTTCAGGTACCACCAATGTAACCACTAAAGGTGCTAGTCATGCTACTATCAATGCAACGATACCACCAATGATGCCATTATTAAAGTTATCACCAATGATACTCCGTAAGGTAGCATAAACTTTACCACCAATAATCCCACCACCAATTCCACTCCTAAGATTACGACTTCTAGTACCACCAATTGGACTAGTAAAATTACCACCACCAATGACACCGCCTACAATATTACTACTGGATTTGAGAAAAACTTATAACTCTATACTTTTCGAATTGTTACCGATCTATAGTAGTTACATGAGGAATGGGTTCTAGTGAGGCTGGAAATGGTGACCCTACCTATTCATGTATTGAAAATATAAGTTCTTACACCACTAAAAAATTTTCACAAAAACCCTACATCTCTATCAAGTAAGAAATCTCATTTTCAATCATGTGTCTTGTGAAATTAAGTTAAAAAGTGACCGGGCTTTGTGAGATGGGAAACGCCATATATAAGTAAATTTCGTGTGTTATTAGGTAACATAAAGTAATTTCGAGTGGTTTGTCATATATACATTAGAAAAATAAAAAACATACCCCACATAGATCCACTTGTACTATGTGCATTTATATATATGATATATATTGGCATGGTAAAAGTTAAAAAATAACAAAGAAACCTTACATGGTAGATTGATGAAGAGGAGAAAGGGAAGGGACTTTTAGCATTTTCTTCATTGTTTTTGGAACTTGTTGCAAGTAGTAAGAAAAATATAATTCTTGTGCAAATTCTCTAAAGTAAGGTCACACACAAACATAAAATAAATTGAATAGTATAATTCAACAAATATGAACATAAAATATAAATAATGTGTGGGCTTCTTTTTTTAAAATTTTCATTTTTTAATATATCATGTATTTGATTATTTATGAGGAACAAAAATATTAATACAAATGTATGTGAATTTTTTTCTAACTTTGACATATAATATTGAACGGATAATTCTTGACATCAAGGTCGGTAAATTTACTTACATATATAAAAGGAAAATGAGATATTATTATAGTATTTGATATTTACCAAAAGTTTTTGCAAAAAACACATATGAAAGGAAAATGAAGAAACGGGGAAATATAAATTATTACTTTAATCTTGTTAAACAACATCAATTCATGATAACCTCTCAACCTTATTCGCTTAGTCCCCCACCAGTTCATTTGATTAGTCCTCCACTAATTCATTTAAAGATGTGTTTAACCTTACTCCAAAACACTTTTTCATAGAGAATACAAATAACTCCAAAACACTATTTCATGGCCCCCTTGTACCTATATTAGGGTTTTACCTACCTTTTTATATCCTTTATTTTGCAGGCAAAATTGTATATAATTGTTTCAATTGGCCCAATATAGTTTAAATTGTTTTTTTTTCTTAGTATTAATTTCTTATTACAAATTTCAATTTTTTTCTTTTTATAGAAATATAATTTAACAAAGTCTACTCCATGTATTATATAAACTAATTGGGTATTGATTTACAAGCATAGGTAAACAAGCAATACTATAATTTATTTTATGTTGTAAATAAAATGAGTTTCTATAAATTAAGTGGTAAGCATTGTATAAAAAACTTAACTTGAAAATGACATTTTCTCGAGAGTTTTAAATTTTATTTAGTGAAATTATATATAAATTGCCTACTCACCTAAAGTAACAATAATATATGTACTACTACAACCCTAACTAACAATAATAGAAGTACTATTATAATAGATTCAACTCTAAAAAACTCTCACAATTATTAGAAAATAAATTGTCATGCACAAATTAATATTACCATAACAACATTTAATCAAATTAAATTTTTAGAGGTATAAGATATCATAGTATTTAGCATAAAATGATTTAGAAATAGTTGGTGCAATCACTAATGGGTAATTCAGAGGATGGAATCATGGGCATGTTGTTCTCCAAGTAGAAGGTGCAGCAACCCCACTTCCAAGTTGTACCAAGTAACTAACATCCTTAAGAATCATCTCCATACCAGTAAGACAGCCATGTAGAATAAAAATTGTGATGGGCTTGTGCTTTAGATACAAAGTGCAGTGTTTAGCACATGGCTGCGTATGGGGAAGAAAATAAAGTTGCTTCTCATTCCTTTTTATCAAACTGAATGCATATAATCTAATATATACTAGTCTAGACATATAACGCGATATCTAAAAAATAGCAACTGAACTTCCTAGCATGACTCCACTACTTCAACGTCCGTGATAATGCTGAAACTGAACTATGACCTGGTCTACAGTTACTGTGTGCTAACCAACACAACCTTCACTAAGGCCTATACAATTTATTCAAAACTAATAAAACACAAATTAATAACTAAATTTAAGATTATTCCAACAATCACCCCCTTAATCTTAAATTTTATCATGAACTCATTTGGATTAGCCCGTCTGGCATTCATCCTAACCCGTTTGGCTTTCAACTTCTTTTTCCATATGGCACTTAAACTTAGCCCTTTTTGCTTTAAAAAAATCCTTCCCATCTGGCTCTTCTATTTACCCGTCTAGCACCTTTTATTTTGCCCGTCTGGCATTAATCTTCTGTCTATAATAATGCTGGCTCATCATCCTCGATCTTTGTGAGGTTCACTTCATGTCTCTTCTCTCTTTCCCGTCGCGGTTTATCACATTCCGTAGCCTAGTGTCGCATAGTATTACAGTTGTAACACTTTATCCTACTCTTGTCACGGAAAGAACCACCTCTAGGTCTTTGATTCCGAGATGTCAGAAGAAGTTGTCCATCTACGCTCTCAGACCTTCCCTTCATCCTTTTCTTGTAAGCTTTGAGATGACCAACTACCTCTTCAACTATCATCCCCTTAACGTCTCCAAATTGCTCCATGTTTGAAGCTATTTGAAGAAACTTATCCGGAACTGCACGTAGAATTTTTCTCATAACACTCGATTCTTCCATTGTTTCGCCAAGGACCGGATTTAGTCACAATCCCACTCAACTTCATACAAAATTCTTCGATTTTATCCGTTTCCTTCATGATTAAGGACTATAACTCGCCTTTTAACGTCTGTACTTTTGCTTCTTTTACTCTTTCCACACCCATACAAATCATCTTGATCGCTTCCCATGCTTCCTTAGCTGTTTCTTTTTCAGCAAAGGACAGCAACACATCTTCGGGCACACCTTGATATATTGATGCAAGTGCCACTTGCACCGTTTTCTCATCCACGGCCCCCTTAGGATCCTTCTGCTCGATTGCACACCAAACTCCTTGCGCCTTCATGAAAACTTTTGTCTTTAGGGACCATGTCGTATAATTGTTTCTCGTTAACATTGGATAGCTTAAGCCCACAAAACATTCTTTTGCTTTGGATGTTTCCATGATTTTATTTGTGTGCTTGGGTTGAAATTTAGGCATACAGGAACCTAACCATTATGCTCTTATACCAAGTGTAGAAAAAAATTGTGATGGGCTTGTGCTTTAGATGCAAAGTGCAGTGTTTAGCACATGGTTATTGTGTATGGAGAAGAAAATAAAGCTGCTTCTCATTCCTTGTTATCAAACTGAATGCATACAATCTAATATATACTAGTCTAGACATATAACGTGATATCTAAAAGATAGCAACTGAACTTCCTAGCATGACTCCACTACTTCAACTTCCCTGATAATGCTGAAACTGAACTATGACCTAGTCTACAGTTACTGTTGTGCTAACCAATACAACGTTCAGTAAGGCCTATACAATTTATTCAAAAGTAATAAAACACATATTAATAACTAAATTTAAGATTATTCCAGCAAGCCTATCACTTGCAACTATAGAAAACACCTGTAAGTTTATAGTAGAATATTTATAAATATTTTATTGTTTTTCGAAATGGTTAGTAAGAGGTAAATAAGGAGAATATTTATAACTTGTCTGGTTTATGAGTGATTGTGTGGCCTTAGCAAAGGGAAGTAGGATACAAGGTTATGGCTCATATTATGAATTTGACATAGTTTTGTTAAAGCTTCTCAAAGAGAATTGTAGAACTATCATATTTTACTATTAATCTTGTCTCTGGTCAATATGTAGATGCAACAAAATCTGTAACATTGTATAAAAGAAATGACAATATGCCTCATTTAGATTTCTCACATGATCTATCCTCGAATCCTTTCATGCTACTTTATTAAGTCCAAGCCATAAGATCGTGTTGTATCATTCTATGCCCTTCTAATAACGTCTGAACTATCAATGTATGCAGGTACCATAACCTAATAATATGACTAATATGACTTAACCGTTCATCTTTCCCAGTGCAGTTTTCAGCCCCCAGGCCTCCACAACAAACCTGTGATACGAACATATAGTCACACAATATCCAAAAATGTAAAACAAAGATCAGCACAGAATTATCCGATTCTTAAAATTCTGTAAGCAATTAGATGATGAAATAAAAATCGACTACAATTAAAATCATTGCACTTGTAATTCTCAAATCATCTATAAACTGAACTGGTGTGTAATATTTACATTGTATCTACGAATAAAGGTTTCAACATGTTTCTACTTTCTATGCATCTCACAAAGAATACATAATCAAACAATAAGTATTTTCAGTGTTTTGCTTAAGCTGCATATAAGAACAAAAATTAATAACAAAGCTTAAGCTGCATACAAGTGTTTCTACTTGTTGTTGTTGGAAGGGGAGTGTGCACTTATGCCACCAATGATACTAGCACTTATGCCATTATTAAAGTTACCACCAATGATACTCCTTAAATTAGGATGAACTTTACCACCAACAATCCCACCACCAATTCCATTCCTAAGATTACGACTACTAGTGCCACCAATTGGACTAGTAAAATTACTACCACCAGTGACACCGCCAACAATATTACTACTGGATTAAAGAAAAATCATAACTCTATACTTTTCAAATAGTTACAGATCTATAGAAGTTACTAAGAAACCGGTTCTAGTGAGGCTGAAAATGGTGACCCTACCTATTCATGTATTGAAAATATATGTTCTTCCAACACTAAAAATTTCCCAAACAAAGCCTATATCTCTATCAAGTAAGAAATCTCATTTTCAACCATGTGTGTTGTAAAATTAATTTAAAAAGTGATGGGGCTTCCTGAGATGGGAAACTCGAAATATAAGTGAACTTTGTGTTTTATTAGGTCAACAAAGAGTAATTTAGAGTTGTTTGTCATATATACATTAGAAAAAAAAACACACCCCACATAGTTCCACTTGTACTATCTACATTTATATTAATAATATATATTGGCATGGTAAAAGTTAAAGAATAACAAAGAAACCTTACACTGTACATTGATGAAGAGAAAGGGAAGGCACTGGAGCATTTTCTTCATTGTTTTTGGAACTTGTTGCAAGTAGCAAGAAAAATATAATTCCTGTGAAAATGTCTCTAAAGTAAGGTCATACATAAACAGAAAATAAATTTAGTAGTATAATTCAACAAATATGAACACAAAATATAAATAATTCATGGGCTTTTTTTATATAAATTTTCATTTTTTTCATATATCATGTATTTGATTATTTATTAGGAACAAAAAAAATTAATACAAATGTAAGTGACTTTTTTTCTAACCTTGACATATAATCTTGAAAGGATAATTCTTGACATAGAGGTCATGTAAAAACAAATACAAGTGACATTGCATGTAAATCTACATACATATATACAAGGAAAATAGGATACTTATTTTAGTGTTTGATTTCTACCAAAAGTTTATGCAAATAACACATATGAAAAGAAAATGAAGAAACAGGGAAATAGAAAATTATTACATTACTTTGTTAAACAACATCAATTCATGATAACCTGTAAACCTTATCCACTTAGTCCTCCACCAATTCATTTGATTAGTCGTCCACCAATTCATTTGGAGATGTGTTTAACCAAAACACTCCTTCATAGAAAAAACAAATAACTCCAAAACACTATTTCATGGCCTATTTCATGGTCAAGTACAAATTCATTTTGTTTGTAAGGCGGCGGGCTTAGGCTGATATTAGGGTTTTACCTACCTTTTTAATATCCTATATTTTGCAGGCCCAATTGTATATCATGGGTTTTAATGGGCCCAATATAGTTTAGATTGTTTTTTATCTTAGTATCAATTTCTTATTACAAATTCAAATTTTTTCTTTTTATAAAATATAATTTAACAAAGTACAAACTAATTGGGTGTTGATTTATAACCATAAGTAAACAAGCATTACTCTAATTTATTTTGTATTGTAAATAAAATGAGATTCTATAAATTAAGTGGTAACCATTGTATAAAAAACTTAACTAAAAATTATAATTTCTTGAAAATTTTAAATTTTATTTAGTGAAATTATATATAAATTCCCTACTGACCTCAACTAACAATAATATATGTACTACTACAACCCTAACTAAGAATAATAAAGTACTACTATCATACATTCAAGTCTTAAAAACCTCTCATAATAATTCATATATTATTGGTCATGTAAAAATTAATATTACCATGACAACATTTAATCAAATTAAATTTCTAGAGGTATAAGATAGCATACCAAATTTTTGACAAATAAGTTATAGTTATTGGGAAAAATGATACAATTTTTAAAAATATTTACAAATTTCTATGTTTATTTAAACATAGGAATTAAAATGAATGATAACATGATTGTTGATTTTTATTTAATTCTTAGTCAATTTGATTTGAATATGTAAAATGACAATATATTGTGGGTAACACTACATATACCATATTCATTCACTGGTTCATGGGGAAAAATCTAAATTGGGAAGAAATTGAATGAGAAATGCAGCTCATAGTGTCTAAGTATATAAGTTGTTTAACTTGACCATATGTACTTTAACAAAATTATAATTAATATTTTTAATATTTTCAATTTTAATGAAAAATTATTATTTAAAATAATGCTTATATTTATAAACTTGTTTTGTAACTCAAAATGTTCAATAGACAAGTTTTCCAACAAATTTTGGGTCTTTTCACAAGGTGGGTATGAAATGCAAAGAGAACATTATTTTTTCAAATAGGTACCAAAATATAATTCCATTATTTTTTTAAGATGAATAAAGAGGATACGTACAAAAATTACTTCTAGAATTTACTTCTATGAATAAAATTATTAATATTAAACTTTAATTCAAAAAAATAATTATTTTAAAAAGATATGTAAAATTATTAATTTTACATGAACAATGTTCAAAAAATATGTATTATGGGATGAAGTATATTCAATTAAGTTTGGGGTAAGATTTTATGTAATTCATCATTTATATTGACTTTGGTATGAAATGACTATTATGACCAAATAAGCATTTTTTTCTATATAACAAATAGTAGAAAATGACTAGTTAAATTTCATACCAACTTTATAATTTTTTAGTTATGATTTGAATCTACGGTTATATTAGTGTTAGAAAATATATATTTTTTTTAAAAATATTTTAATAATCATGCAAAGCAATCATTTAAGCAGAAAATTATAAGTTTCTAACTTCAGTTGAGAAAATTTTATAATGAAAATATGTTTTCGACAAATAATTAATGCTTACAAAAATATATTAATATTATTTAAATATCATTCACATTACTTATATTTTGTACTCCCCATTTTTTGTAGTTCTTTGAGTAATTTTAATCCAAATTAGTTATTTGAATAAACATTTCTTTTCTTGCAAATATTTTAAGAAAATATAAAAAAATAATAAGAACACCAAATTCTGAGAAAAACTATTAAAAAAGGAGATCAAAATTTAAATTCAAAGTTTGTCAAATCCCAGAACATACCTCAATTTTTGTCCAAAGGGGGAACCTACCGATGTTGGTGGGAATTGAGTTCTGATTTCCTGAAAATTAAAAAATGGCTTATAAACCTTCAAAAAATTTGGTGTCAAAAGTTGATGATATTAGTATATAACTATCACATTTGTTCCATTAGTATTTCATGTGAGAGTTTAACAAAAATGACATCAACAGTATTTATTGATGAATACTTCTCATCAACATTGTTTATATTAGTATTTTTTATATTATAGCTTATGTATGATGATTCCTTATTGATTTTATCTATATATTGATTGTATAAGTGTGCAATATATAAGCACAAATTAGGTTAACAATAGTAGGTTAACACTGTTGCATTTATTTTATCATACACATAACCTAAAAGCTCTCAAGATATTTGCTCATGTTGAGCTAGAGAATTTTGTAATAACTTTTTATTCAATAATATAAAAACTATTCTTCATTATTGAGTACATAATTGTATTTGATTGTTATAATTATATTGACCCCCTCTATAGGTAATTAAAGGCCTAAAAATGATATCAAAGCTTGGTATTTATATAAAATCACTTTAAGATCCAGAAAATAATCATTAATGGCAGATAATGAAACTCAACAAAATGTGCTGTCACCATTTTCCATAAACCAAATCAACAACAATATGAGCAGATATCAAACCATCAAATTTCCAATCTTGAAAATTAATGAATATCATTTCCGTAAAGTCTAGATGACTATATGTCTAGCTTAAGCATTACAATACTTTGCAATGGAGAAATTTGATCAAAATTAAAGAGTGGTTATTAATTAGAGAGACAAATTGTGTTCAATTTAGTTTTACTTACACATATTTCTCAACAAATCAATTCTATGTTAAAATCCTTTTTATCCATATAATTAAAAAATTGAGTTCTATTGCTGATACTTGAATCTGGTACATGGTAAAAAGGAGAGAATAAAGTGTACCAAAGTTTTTTAAGTTGTAAAAGAGAACTTTAATGGTTATATCAATAAATCTCCATTCCAATTATGCCTTAAAATATCAATACTTAACCCAGCCACACCCTTTTTTCCCTTGTGACTTCAAATGCAATCATTGTATTATGAGCTAATAGCCTCCCTTCATTAAAAGCACTCTGTTTGTTAGACACTGTCTAGATTAAACTCAACAAAATGTGCTGTCACCATTTTCCATAAACCAAATCTACAACAATATGAGCAGATATCAAACCATCAAATTTTCAATCTTGAAAATTAATGAATATCATTTCCGTAAAGTCTAGATGACTATATGTCTAGCTTAAACATTACAATACTTTGCAATGGAGAAATTTGATCAAAATTAAAGAGTGGTTATTAATTAGAGAGACAAATTATGTTCAATTTAGTTTTACTTGAAATCAATTCAAGTAAAAAAGGAGAGAATAAAGTGTACCAAAGTTTTTTAAGTTGTAAAAGAGAACTTTAATCGTTATGTCAATAAATCTCCATTCCAACCTATCTTATGCCTTCAAATATCAATTTTTAACCTAACCACGCCCTTTTTTCCCTTGTGACTTCAAATGCAATCATTGTATTATGAGCTAATAGCATCCCTTCATTAAAAGCACTCTGTTTGTTAGACACTGTCTAGATTAAACATAGTTTGAACCTATTCACCACCACCTTCGATAGTATGCGTATCAGAACATTATAAAGATAGATAGGTCAAAGATCTTACATATGTTTGGGTTGTTTAACCATAGGAATAAGACATACAAGCCTAGGATTTAGTTCCCTTGGCCCATGTCGTGTATCAAAGAAAATCTGACAAAATAGAACAACGTATCTTTTGAAAATATTTCAATACCTTTGAAAAATGCCGGGTTCGACCCATGTGGATCTAGTGACTTGTATTGATGCATGAAAAAGACTACATTCTTAACTTCCTACTCCCTAATAGGTACTATGAGCTAGTGATTGTGAAATAATAATTAAAAAAAGTTTGCAAAAAGGGTAAAATTTGACACGACCTTAATCAAATAACCATATATCAAACAAAATGGTAAATTTTGAAATAAATTTAAATAACTTACCTGAGCAGAAAAAAAACCATGTAAAGCGATAGAAAAAAACATATGAGTGTGTACTATCCAACTAAATCCTAGTGGAATCCATGTAGATGTGGAGGCCATAACAAGGAATATCAGATATGCATGTCCCATAATTACAATATATGTGTTTGTCCTGTCATGGTTTCGGTATTTTTGTTTATAACTATGAGCCAAAGCCAAAGTGACCAAATCGAGATGTTCCTCCAGACTCTGATGTTTTATCTTGAGCAGAAGATGTTTTTTTGATTAGTCGATTTGATCCAAGTTTGTGGAGAAACCACCTTGCAAAGGGAAAGTCAGGTACCGGGATTTGTAAATAACAATCTGAGAATCTCATATTGTAATTTAATTTAATTCCTTATCACCAAATGATAAGGAGTTGTCAAAAAAAGAGCACAAAATATTTTACCTATCCAAGGGAATCCATGTTAAAAAAGATGGCAACCTTTCCACTTTTGCTAACTTGATACATTTCCCTGTAGTAGGAAGCAAGGTCATAGTTGCAGAGCAATGTCCTCCACCAAAACTATAGATGTCATTTTCTTCGTTATTTGTATTAATAACATATCGCCTCTCCGTCCTTGAACTATTCTTGTTATCAACACTTTTGGTATCTCTTCTCACAATTTTCGTTTATCTTTTTCTAAAATGAAACCATTAAAAAAATTATAAGATGTGAATTATTATAACACTTGCTTAATTCATTATTAATAAACTAGTATACAAACACCATTATATGACCTAGGCGATTGGACACAAGTTTTTTATTTAACGAGTCAATATATAATAAAATATCTGAAAGTATTGAATTTCTTCTTTATAGTACTTCATTCTATAAAGATTAACAAACTATCAGAACACGGAGCAAACAAAAAGTCCAAAATACAAATTCTACTTTTACAACGACAAGTGATTCCTCACAATATCATACCACTGTCATTCCAAACAATCCCAATACAACTCAGAACTGATAATAAGACACGATTGACATATAAACATGATTTAATAAATAAACCCTAATTAACACATAGTGTAACCTTGATAAAAGATCCCAAACACAAAATAACATGGAAACAAAAAAGTAAGGAGGTAAATTAAACAATAATTAACAATAATCGACCAAATTTAATATTCTCCTAAATTATTTTAGTGAATTAAAAGAACTTTAGGAAAGATGATTTGGGAAAAAAATACATTTCATTCAAGGTTTAATCTTTTCCGAGATTTAATCTTCTTGGAGTTTGAGTCTTTACAAAGATTTAATATTCAGTGTTTGAGAGAAATATTTCAGCAAAGATTTAATCTTTCACCGCAGTGGAGAATGTTTGACAGTCTGTGTTATTTTTGTTTATTTAATAGAAAGCCGGGAAAACAATTTCAGCAAGCCCGCTCACAAGTTTTGAACAAGACCGCCTAACTTTTGGGCCCAAATTTCTGATCTACTATAACGATTATATAATGTATTGCAATAACATGTATTTGTAACGACCTCGAAATTTTGTTGATTCAGTTTCAATGTTTTTAAAATCCCTTGCAATAGACATGAAATCACATTTCAACAGCAACGTTTTTTAGATAGTTTTTAAAAATCTTGTTGCAAAAGTAATTTTATGGTATAGTGAACTAAACCTTGTATAACCATTATTCATCTAATACATGATTCTCCTACAGGTCGGAAGCTATTCCTCATACATACCCTGATATACTCTGGTGATATTTATGAATTGCTTTATACTCTGAAATAAATGTTTTATCATTGTTAATTATGATTCTGTTTTATTGAATTACAATATTTATCATGTTGAATTATTATAGAATTGGATATATTTATAAATATGGAACAGATTCCTGGTCAAACCAGATTGGTGGTCATATTAGGCCAATGTGTGCCTTGGATCCGGTATAGAGAGCAGAGTTGTGTGCCTTGATCGGGTTAGTGTGTCACTGATCAGCAGCCTAACCTTGGTTTTAAACTTAAAAATGAATATCCAATTCTAATAATTGCTTAACAAGGAACTAGATTCCTATGAATCATTTCAATTGATCATTGTTTACACCCAGTTATTGTTATTATAACTTGCTGAGCTAGTTAGCTCACCCGTGTGAATCTGTTTAGGTCATTCTACAGTTAAAATGGAAATTGTTGGTAACGAGGATCCCCAGTCCTGTATGCGATCTAGGATTCCCGGTTGAGTTGGATCGAGCTAATTTGAGTTATGCAAGTTTGTAAGAATGATTTCATTTTTAGTTGTAAGTTAAACTAGTTCGGATTTGATATGACGTGATAAAAGTCAAGGTTGTGGTTGGTTTTCATACTTTCACCTGTTGGAATCCGTGGTTGCGTAAATAAGGATAATTGCATATAATATTTCATATACAGGTTTATATAATATGTGTGTTGTGAACCCCAAACTTCTGACCCGGGTTCTGAGGGTGTCACAACCACCATCTCCGAAGCTAAATCAACTACTAATATAACCTAATATACAACCAGTGCTACCACTAAAGCTACCAGCAATGCTACCATAAATTGCCACTACTAAGATTAACCAATATAACACCAATGCTACCACTATGGCAACTAGCCATTCCACCACCAATACGATCACTAATCTACCACCAATGCCAACACCAATGCCACTACTAAGACTAACCAATATAACATCAATGCTACCACCTGTAGTACCATAATTAAACTGGCCATGGATGGAACTGCTTAAGCTAGCATGAACTTCAACACCAACATCAATAATACCACCACCAATTCCCCAGCAAAGATTACTGCTTTCAATGCCACCAATTGCACTAATAAGAGCTCCAGGACCAATGGCACCATCAATTCCAGCAAATCCACTACTAATATTATCATTTCTCGAACCACTAAAGATGCTAGTCATGCTCCCACTAATCCCACTATTAAAAATATATTAATATTATTTAAATATCATTCACATTACTTATATTTTGTACTCCCCATTTTTGTAGTTTTTTGAGTAATTTTAATCCAAATTAGTTATTTGAATAAACATTTCTTTTCTTGCAAATATTTTAAGAAAATATAAAAAAATAATAAGAACACCAAATTCTGAGAAAAACTATTAAAAAGGAGATCAAAATTTAAATTCAAAGTTTGTCAAATCCCAGAACATACCTCAATTTTTGTCCAAAGGGGGAACCTACCGATGTTGGTGGGAATTGAGTTCTGATTTCCTGAAAATTAAAAATGGCTTATAAACCTTCAAAAAATTTGGTGTCAAAAGTTGATGATATTAGTATATAACTATCACATTTGTTCCATTAGTATTTCATGTGAGAGTTTAACAAAAATGACATCAACAGTATTTATTGATGAATACTTCTCATCAACATTGTTTATATTAGTATTTTTTATATTATAGCTTATGTATGATGATTCCTTATTGATTTTATCTATATATTGATTGTATAAGTGTGCAATATATAAGCACAAATTAGGTTAACAATAGTAGGTTAACACTGTTGCATTTATTTTATCATACACATAACCTAAAAGCTCTCAAGATATTTGCTCATGTTGAGCTAGAGAATTTTGTAATAACTTTTATTCAATAATATAAAAACTATTCTTCATTATTGAGTACATAATTGTATTTGATTGTTATAATTATATTGACCCCCTCTATAGGTAATTAAAGGCCTAAAATGATATCAAAGCTTGGTATTTATATAAAATCACTTTAAGATCCAGAAAATAATCATTAATGGCAGATAATGAAACTCAACAAAATGTGCTGTCACCATTTTCCATAAACCAAATCAACAACAATATGAGCAGATATCAAACCATCAAATTTCCAATCTTGAAAATTAATGAATATCATTTCCGTAAAGTCTAGATGACTATATGTCTAGCTTAAGCATTACAATACTTTGCAATGGAGAAATTTGATCAAAATTAAAGAGTGGTTATTAATTAGAGAGACAAATTGTGTTCAATTTAGTTTTACTTACACATATTTCTCAACAAATCAATTCTATGTTAAAATCCTTTTTATCCATATAATTAAAAAATTGAGTTCTATTGCTGATACTTGAATCTGGTACATGGTAAAAAGGAGAGAATAAAGTGTACCAAAGTTTTTTAAGTTGTAAAAGAGAACTTTAATGGTTATATCAATAAATCTCCATTCCAATTATGCCTTAAAATATCAATACTTAACCCAGCCACACCCTTTTTTCCCTTGTGACTTCAAATGCAATCATTGTATTATGAGCTAATAGCCTCCCTTCATTAAAAGCACTCTGTTTGTTAGACACTGTCTAGATTAAACATAGATAGGTCGAAGATCTTATATATGTTTCAATTGTTTAACCTTAGAAATAAGACATACAAGCCTACGATTTAGTTCCCTTGGCCCATGTCATGTATCAAAGAAAATCTGACAAAATAGGACAACATATTTTTTAAAAATATTTCAATACGTTTGAAAAATGCTTGGACCCATGTGGATCTAGTGACTTGTATTGATGTATGAAAAAGACTACATTCTTAACTTCCTCCTCCCTAATAGGTAATATGACCTAGTGATTGTTAGATAATATTTAAAAAAATTTGCAAAAAGGGTAAAATTTGACACGACCTTAATCCAATAATCATATATCAAACAAAACGGTAAAATTTGACATAAATTTAAACAACTTACCCGAGCAGAAACAAAACCATGTAAAGCCATAGGAAAAAACATATGTGTGTGTATTATCAAACTAAATCATAGTGGAAGACATGTAGATGTGGAGGCCATAACAAGGAATATCATATCTGCATGTCCCATAAATTATTACCTTAACTTTGTTAAACAACATCAATTCATGATAACCAGTAAACCTTATCCACTTTAGTTTAAATTGTTTTTTATCTTATTATCAATTTCTTATTACAAATTCAAATTTTTCTTTTTATAAAAATATAATTTAACAAAGTCTGCTCCATGTATTATATAAACTAAATGGGTGTTGATTTACAACCATAAGTAGACAAGCATTACTCTAATTTATTTTGTATTGTAAATAAAATGAATTCTATAAATTAAGTGGTAAGCATTGTATAAAAAACTTAACTAAAAATGACATTTTCTCAAAAAATTTAAATTTTATTTAGTGAAATTATATATAAATTCCCTACTTATCTCAACTAACAATAATATATGTACTACTACAACCCTAACTAAGAATAATAGAAGTACTACTATCATACATTCAAGTCTTAAAAACCTCTCACAATAACTAAGATATTATTGGTCATGTAAAAATTAATATTACCATGACAACATTTAATCAAATTAAATTTGTAGAGGTATAATGTAACGACCGGAAAATTTACGTTGTATGATATCATATTTATAATAAAATATGTGTATTAACATGTCATTTATATGTGATTAAATGTGTTGAGTCATTAAACCTTAACTGCTATGTGTTACGTGTTATCTGTTTTGATCCAAATGTGTTTTGGACATTTATTGAGTGTTTTATTGTAACTTAGATATCTTATATCAAAACTCGTACAACTCAAAACCATGTTTTAAAAGCCTGTATTTCAAACAAAATCATTGGCCCTATTTTGCCAAAAATGCCCTATACCATATCGTTATTCTGAACCTCTAGACATTTTACAAATTGACCTTTTTCGCGAAAAAACGGCTTTTCCGGGCCCCTTCGGGTACCAAAAACCCCACAAAAATCACATTTTTATTTTTATATGATCATGAAATTATCATATATCATTTTTCTTTGCATTTTTGTAATATTCACAATTTTTGGGAATTTTTAGCATTAATTTTGTATTTATTGGTTATTTAAAAATTTAATATTAATACCCAAAAATTATAAAAATTGGGGCCAAATATTTTTATTAGGAGTATAATTAGCCCCTTAATTTTATTTAGGGTATTATTTTCATAAATATAAATCTCATATTTGGTGGTAATTAATTAGTTAATTACAATTAAAAATCAGAAAAAATTAAAAAGAAAAGAAATTAGAAAGTGTGGGTGGGAGTTTTCTTGAAGAAGCTTGAAGATCAAACGGTGATTGCAGGAGATTTACTAAACCCCTGATTTTGCTCGAGTAACCAAATTAATCCTCTCAAAGAGACGAATCTATAGATATCAACAACATCAACTGAGGTTGGTTAAATTTTAAAATCGAATTTTGATGTTCTTGGCATGAATTTCGATTTTTGATTTTGAAGAATCGTTTGATTGTTTGATTGATGTAGTTAGATTTGTTTAGTCCTAGGAGTGATTAGGTATTTTTATTTTGATTTTACAACCCCAAATCGATATGTCAAGTTCTTGGGTTTTACCTATTTTTGATTTCGTTTTTTTTTTAGATTTATATATGTTTTGCTCGTGATTGATGTTAGAAGTAATTGTAGAAGTCTGTAGCTTCGTTTTTGGCATAAAAATCACGTTGTTTGGTGTTGTAATCCTCGAAAACCATGTCGCCGGAGTTGGGGTTGAAGGTTGCCGATTTCTGGGCTCGTTTTGGCCGGAGGAATCGAAGGGATGATGGGGTGATGTTGTTGACGATTTAGACGAGCACCTGGAGTGTTACGAATCGTTTCCAGCCGAAATCGATTGAAACGGCTTCGAAATGGTACGCCGGTGAAGCTGCCGGACAAACCCGCCGGGCGGCGACCGATTCCGGTCGTCTTCTCCAGTTTCTGATCATCTGCAAACCCGACCCATTTGAGTTCTTGAAGACCCGATTGGATTTTTTATTTGACCCGGTTTTGATCCCCCAAAACCCAAAACCAATTTCTGTTTCCTGTTTCTGAAATTATAATTATTTATTTATATTTTGTAAAATAAAAAATTAGTTTTGATTAATTCTATAAATCAATTAAAAAAATCAGTTTTGAATTCTGAAAAATAATATTATTAATTTCTGAATTATTTTATTAATTTATAAATTCAAATTTAATTATTTATCTAATTATTTATTAGTTATCTAATTAATTAATAATTAGGTAATTAATTAGTAATTAGGTAATTAATTAAAGATTAAATAATACGAGTAACTCGTATCTATGCGAATAGTGATTCGATAATGAGAATTATTATTCGAGCGTTAGTTATTCGAATAATATTGCAGTAATTGTTCGTATCGTATAATTAAATACCGATAATTAATTGATTAACGAATCATTTATATTCCAATAATAATATATTAGTTCGGTAGTATCGAAAATAGTGCGTAGCTCGTATTTATACGAGTGTTTAATCGTTGAGTTGGTTTATAATTCGAGTAATTCGTAGTTATTCGATAAATAGCGTATCAGTTAATTAAATCGATTGATTATTTGTAAATAATCGATCTAATCAAATAAACAACGATGAGTTGTAAATATTTGCAATAAATTGTGATTAATCCTAATAATTAGGGATTAATTATTTTAAATTAGTAAATAATTATCTATTAATTATTTATTAGTTATTTATTTATTAAATATTTCAAAAGTGATTAATTATTTCGATAATTAGTCACATAATGTTCGATAAATCATAACTTCTTCATTTTAACTCCAAAAATTATAAAAAAATTATTTATGTCTTTGATTTTTCTTAAATAATTATTTAAAAATTATTTTGGAATTTAAAAACTAGCAATAATTATTTATATTGAATAATAAATTGAATTATCAGTGTTTAATTGATAATAATTCAACCGTTAGTCCGAATTGAGCGAAACGAAAGCCTGTTGACTAAGAAAAATGAATTCTTTTCACTAAAAATAATATGAAGACCTAATTTCTTCTCGAAATTAGTTAATTTTATAGATTGCTTGATTATCAGTCAAAATGCGTACCGAGACGAGTTCAAAAAATTCCGGAAAAATGGGAAATGAAGTAGAAGGTGATTAACGGAGCAATCAGCGAATCGATTTCGATTCTAAAAATTATTTTAACTATAAAACGATTATGCGCTTATGTGCTTATGTGTATTATGTGGTTAATCGAGTCTTACTTATTTATATGTAATATTCGAGTTGGTTATAAACGTATGGGTAAATAGTAGGAACAATTGAAGTCGATTTAAGGTACGACAGAAGTACAAAATGACATAACCAATCTATTTTGCTAACAGAAACTAAGCCAGTAAGGCAGGTCAAGTAGGGGATAGACGGAAGTGATTTAATTGCAGTAAGTCACATAGAAGGCAAGTTTCTCCTCTATTCTATTCTTCCAGAATAGTGATATTCTCTTCAGATTCTTATTATATTTGCATTACTTTAACTCCTTTATTCATATCTCAGTTCAATTCTTGAATTATTCTTTTCATTTAAATTTATTATTCATATTCCAATTATTACTCACAGTTATTAATATATTCTGGTGATTAGAATATATCAAAGTATACCGATTATTCCGGTTGCTATTCCAGGGACTGGATGACATTACTTTTGGGGATTAAGGTTACTTAATCCTAAGGACCGGAACATAACTGGATCCTTGAGATGGGCCGTAGTGCCTGGGTGCCCGACGGGATCTATATAGTGAGATATAGATCTGCACTGTATCCTGGCTGATCAGCAGGATATAGCTGCGAACTTGAGTCCAGTGTAGTTCGTTTGTATTCTCCAGCAATGGCCTTCTTTTGATTCTTATAAAGTTATATCTTTGCAAATAAACCTGGGATACGGATTCAGTTATATTGCTTTAACATTGTGTATATTTTGTAGACTTGTTGAGCAATATTGGCTCACCCCTTTTTGTTGTTATTCACCTTATTGTTTCAGTTAAGAAGGAATATGAAACCCGTCAGAACACGACTGGTAAAGAAGCGGGTCAAGCCTCGGGATCCTCTTATACCCAAGGTGTTGATCCCTATCCAGGAAGAAAGCTTTGAGTTGCCCGAGTAGGTGGAGTGTTGATAGATAGTATGTGTGTTTGAATAAAAGCTGAACTTAGTTTAAAATCAGTTAGATAATGGTTTGTAATAAAGAAAGTTTGTGAGATTTTGAATGTTGGTTTGTAATAAAAGTAGTTAGTGTTCTTGTTTTCATACCTCAACCTAGAAAGGTCCTGGTAGTTGTTAAGGGGTTTAATTTCATTTTTTTATTATTTATTAATAAGCTTGTACTTGGGTGATTAGCTCGTAACCCCCAGACTTATACCCCGGGTCTGGAGGGCGTTACATATAAGATAACATACCAAATTTTCCATAAACAAGTCATACGTATGGGAAAAATGATACAATTTTAAAAAGATTTACTAATTGCTATTTTATTTAAACATAGGAATTAAAATGGAAGATAATATGATTGTTGATTTTTATTTTATTCTTAGTCAATTTGATTTTAACATGTAAAATGACAATATATTGTGGGTAACACTACATATACCATATTCATTCACTGGTTGATTAGGAAAAATCTAAATTGGAAAGAAATTGAATGAGAAATGAAGGTGATAGTGTCTAAGTATAAGTTGTTTGACTTACTTTAACATAATTATAATGAATATTTTTAATATTGTCAATTTTAATAAAAAATTATTATTTAAAATAATGCTTATATTTATAAACCTGTTTTCTAACTCAAAATTTTCAATAGGCAAGTTTTCCAACAAATTTTGGGACTTTTCACAAGGTGGGTATGAAATGCAAAGAAATATGTACCAAAATATAATTCCATTATTTTTTAAGATGAATAAAGATGATAGGTATAAAAATTACTTCTAGAATTTCCTTTTTTGAATAAAATTATTAATATTAAACTTTAATTCAAAAAAATAATTATTTAAAAAGATATGTAAAATTATTAATTTTACAAGAACAAAATTCAAAAAATATGTATATTCTACTAAGTTTAGCCTAATATTTTATGTAATTCATCATTTATATTGACTTTTGTATGAAACTACTATTATGGCCCAATAAGCATTTTTTCTATATAACAAATAGTAGAAAATGACTAGTTAAATTTCATACCAAGTTTGTAATTTTTTTGTTACGATTTGAATCTACCGGTTATATTAGTGTTAAAAAATATATTCTTAAATTTTTTTTTTAATAATCATATAAAGTAATCATTTAAGTAGAAAATTATAAGTTCCCAACTTCACTTGAGAAAATTTTATAATGAAAATATGTTTTCGACAAATAATTAATGCTTACAAAAATATATTAAAATTATTTAAATATCATTTACATTGCTTATATTTTTTACTCACCATTTTTATAGTTCTTTGAGTAATTTTAATCCAAATTAGTTATTTGAATAAACATTTCTTTTCTTGCAAATATTTTAAGAAAATATAAAAAAATAATAAGATCACCAAATTCTAAGAAAAACTATTAAAAAAAGAAAATCAAAATTTAAATTCAAAGTTTATCAAATCCCACAACATACCTCAATTTTTGTCCAAAGGGAACCTACCGATGTCGGTGGGAATTGAGTCCTCATTTCCTCAAAATTAAAAATGGTTTATAAAACTTCAAAAAATTTGGTGTCAAAAGTTGATGATATTAGTAAATAACTATCACATTTTTTCCATTAGTATTTCATATGAGAGTTTAATAAAAATGACCTCATCATTATTAATTGATGAAAACTTCTTATCAACATTGTTCATATTAGTAATTTTTTGATATTATAGCATATGTTTTAGGATTCTTTATTGATTTTATATTTATATTGATTGTGTAAGTCACTAGTAGGTTAACACTGTTGCATTTATTTTATCATACATATAACCTACAAGCTCTCAAGATATTTCCTCATGTTCAGCTAGAGAATTTTGTAATAAGTTTTTATTCAATAATATAAAACTATTCTTCATTATTGAGTACATAATTGGATTTAATTGTTATAATTATATTGACCCCCTGTATACGTAATTAAAGGCCTAAAAATTGATATCAAAACTTGGTGTTTATATAAAATCACTTTAAGATGGAGAAAATAATCATTAATGGCAGATAATGAAACTCAACAAAATGTGCCGTCACCATTAGCCATAAACCAAATCAACAACAATATGAGCACATATGAAACCCTCAAATTTCCAATCTTGAAAATTAATGAATATCATTTCTGTAAAGTCAAGATTACTATATGTCTGCAGTAACACATGGTGAATACTGGAAGGGATTTATGATGAACCTTATTAGCCCATGAAACTGGTTGTTGCTATTCGTGGTCAAGAAAAAAATGCAAAAGTCGCACATTTTTGCATAACAATCTAGACAGTGTGATGTCCCCTAGGTTTATTGAATGCGAAGGAAATTTGAGACACTTTGGTGGTTAAGTGTAAGGCACAACCGCTATCAAGAAGATTCGAAGGACAATACTCAATCACGAGTATGAGCACTTTGACTCAAAACATGATGAGTCTTTATTTGAAATCTATGATAGATTTCAGAAATTGTTGAATGATTTGTCACATGTTGACATAGAGTATGATCGAGCAGATTCAAACTTGAAGGTTCTTCTTGCACTTCCTCAAAAGTGTGACTTGAAAGTTATATGAATAAGGGATAATTATGATCTTGAAGACACATCTCTAGTTGAGATATATGGAATTCTGAAAACTAACTGGAGATGGAGTAGAAAAGTAAGACGAAATGGGACAAGACATGTTTCTCTCAGGGTAGAGGAAAAACAAGAGAGAAATTTGCAAGAAATAGCCATTTCAAAATGAAAGGCCATGATTGTATAGTCTGACAGTGAGTCTCAAATACTCATGATGACTTACAAAATTATTGAGGAACTGAAATTGATCATGGTAATGATGAAGATATCCTACAAATTGATGCTCTTTTAGTTAAAAAGTTTAGCTATAGACTTCTAAAAAAAGTTTTTGAAAAAAGGTTCTAGTTCCTCGAACATTACCCTAATAAGAGGAATTAAAGGAAGAATGATCGCAAGGAGTCAAGGTATGGGAAAATTACAAGTCAAAGATCAAGTGCTATAATTGTGATGAAGTCTAACACTTTGCTCCTCATTCACAAAGCCAAACCTTGAGAAGAAGCAAGCCTTGATCAGCAAGAAGAAGAATTGAAGCAAGTTTTGACGAGAAGAACAATTGGGATGATACATTACAAGAGTACAAACTATGCTCACAAAAAATTGCATAATGTTGTGTATTTCTAACAAAGTAAATTTTATTATATATGATTTAACTTTTTCTATTATAAAGGGCTTTTCTTAATTTTACGTAAAACTTACAAAATAAATTAATGGAGATTAAATAATATAAACATGTATATATTATTTTGTTGAATGATATTATCTTGTTAAACTAACACTGTTGAACAATCAACTTTTAGAAATTTATATGAATTATTCATAGTAAAGTCAATATTTATTTAAATTGAAATGATATCAATTATTGAAAATTAGTTTTTATTATTTTCTTGCTAATAAAATATGTTAAACACATTATTGAGACGTCATTTTAAGGGTGAAATAAAGAACATGAACTCATAATTGTTATGATA